>NW_010364747.1:221269-421017 GCF_000414095.1 Morus notabilis | reverse complement strand
AAAGGTATGATTTAGATCTTTAGTATTTATGTTATATAGCATCATGAATATGTTCTTGATTGGCTTTGGCATTGATTTAAATTTTTTAAAATTCCGCTGCGCACTCGATGCCATTATTTTCTAACTATTGGTATCAGAGTCATGGTTATTTGTTCATGATTATGCTATGTACATAGATTTGTGATCTAAAAAATATCTCCTTTATGCTTGAATTGGTATTTTAGAGAAGTTAGCATGGTTTCTATTTTTTTATCATGAATATATAGTGAACCGATGATTAAATAATTATTATTGATTATTATTTATAAATTATTAATGATTTTTGATTATTTAATTTTTTACTAGTTATGGTTCCTTAGAGTTTAGAATAATTATATAAAAATTTGTTCTTGACAATGTAATTAGATATACAGTCTATGATCACTGTTAAGGTTTATTTTAATTTTTTTCGTAAAATTTTATAAACCGAAAACAGTATAGAAATTTTCATCTAAACAAAGCTGTTAAATTAAGCCCTTAAAAAAAGAAAAAGAAAAAAAGCTAACGTTTAATTCAAGTTTTGCGAAAAACAATAATAATCCAAGGGACACAGGCGTGGCGGTCAAAACTAGAGTGGATTGCAAAGCAAAGCCCATATTTTTCGCAAAGTTAGAAAGTTCGTCTTCTCCAATTCTCCGAAACTTCAACAATTTCATTCATGGAAGCAATCAGAAAGCAGGCCACGAAGCTCAGAGATCAGGTCGCTAAGCAACAGCAGGTTCTAGTCTTCCTCTTCCTAACCCTAATTCCCTCTTTTCGTTTCTTCTTTAGTCCCAAAACGACAATGAAAATGCCTTTTAGATCGAACGCAATTTCTGTTTCTTTTTTTTCTTTTTTTTATTTATCTCGTACACCGAAGCTATTGGTCAAACGACTGACTGCCTGGATATCAAGTATGGTTGCGATCGGTGATCTCACCCGGACCATGGAAAAGAAATCAATTAATTGAAAAAGTTATATAAATCGATTCGATTTATTGCTATATATGGTTTTTTATTCTTTTTTCATTGTATATTATTGGGTTAGTGGTTCTGGTTCGTTTGTTCATGAATTTTTAATTTCTTGGTTTTTCGTTTTTCTAATTTTTAAGAAGGAAAGTGCTTATTGGGTTTTGCTTTTCTGAAAAGATGATGAATGTGAAGTGAGAAAGAAAGATTAGCCCGAGTATATTGAGGTGACGTACATTGTCAGCTTTGGATCTGTGTAATTTACGCACCAAGTTTGTGTTTTTTTTTTTTTTGGGGGGGGATGAAAATGTTAGGCTGTCTTCAAACAATTTGCTGGTGGTATATATGGAGGTTCAGATAATATCCTTGCTGATG
This sequence comes from Morus notabilis, assembly GCF_000414095.1. Taxonomy (NCBI): domain Eukaryota; kingdom Viridiplantae; phylum Streptophyta; class Magnoliopsida; order Rosales; family Moraceae; genus Morus; species Morus notabilis. The sequence goes on along the minus strand of NW_010364747.1, from coordinate 419,656 downwards.
AGTCAGAACTCCAACAGCATCAGAAACTGGAGAAGCTTTACATTTCAACTCGTGCTGGCAAGGTTGGGAATTGTTCTTAAAAGTTTGAATGTGATTCTACTAATAGCTTCGCTTTCTAAATTTGTCTTCTCTTGGTTCAAGCATTATCAAAGAGATATCGTTCGTGGGGTGGAGGGTTATATAGTTACTGGATCGAAGCAAGTTGAGATAGGCGAGTTGCTAAAGATTTTCTTTCGTTTTCTAGTTATGGTTTCCTTTCTTTTTTTTTTTTATCATTTTTACAAATGACCTCATTCTTTTTTTTTTTTTTTTTTGTACAACAGGTACCAAGTTGTCAGAAGACAGCAGGAAATATGGCACTGAAAATACTTGCACAAGTGGTAGCACTTTATCCAAAGCAGCCCTGAGTTTTGGAAGAGCTCGCGCTCAAATTGAAAAAGAGCGCGGAATTCTTCTGAAAGCCCTTGGCACACAGGTTTGACTAACTTTTTATTATGAACACTAGCTAAACTCTTGCACGCAAGCAAGATCTATAGAGATAAAATTTGTTGTAGTAAATGATATTTTTGAATAATAAACAATCCAGGTTGCCGAGCCTCTGAGAGCAATGGTTGTGGGAGCTCCCTTGGAAGATGCTCGACATCTTGCTCAACGATATGATAGAATGCGACAGGAAGTTGAAGCTCAGGTAATAATAGACTTTACGATGCTACTCTGTCCTATCAAAGATTTAGGGGTAAGACATATATTCTACTCTGCCATGAGTTTTGAACACCAAAAAAGGGGAGGAGAGTTATGGATGTTTAACAAAGCCTGTTACACAAACTTTAACATAATTTACAGCTTTCTTGATATCCGAAGCTTGATTGATGATTCATTCAAGTTGTTCGTTACATTATGATTTGCTCCCAGACATGCTATTGATGTATCTAGACGGCAAGCGAAGTTACGGGAATCCACAGGCAGTGCTGAATTTATCATAAAGCTAGAAGCTGCTGAAGGCAAACTTCTGGAGCTAAAGTCAAATGTGGCAACATTGGGGAAAGAAGCCGCTGCAGCTATGGCTGCTGTGGAAGGTCAACAGCAGAGGTTGACTCTTCAGCGTCTACTTGCCATGGTAATTCAATCATCCTTCTCCCCGTTTTTTTTTTTTTTTGGACACATAGACTACTACTGTTTTACTTCCTGTAAAAACGTGTTTTAAAGTGAGTTTTCATTTTGTTTTGCATTTCAGGTTGAAGCTGAACGCAACTATCACCAGAGAGTCCTCCAGATACTTGATCAGCTTGAGAGCGAGGTATAAAAGTTTTTAGGAAGTCATTAAGGTGTTCACAGGCAATGTCCTGGAGTCTTCTAGGCATTCAGTTGGTTGTATATACTTTGTCCTTGGCGTGATTATGATTGAAATTTCTTGTGAATAGATGTTATCTGAGCGCCGGCGAATTGAAGCACCATCTACTCCAGCAACAGAGAACAACATTCCTCCACCACCATCATATGAAGAGGTCAGCGGTGTCTTTGCTTCCGAAATCTATGATGGATCAACAGACAATGTGGATTATTTCTTGGGAGAGGTAACTTATTTACTTATATTTTCCATTTGCCATCCACATATCTCTTCCAGTTTTGGAACTATTGAGTTGCTAACTATTTGTTTCATGTCTGAAGGTTGTGAATTCATTCAAAGCTGTAACTGATGTGGAGTTAAGTTTGTCTATTGGTGATTATGTCGTTGTCCGGAAGGTTCTGCCACCTATCTTTTTCTATGTTTGCATATTTCATTTTAGTGAAAATCTTAGGACTTTTAAATGTGTTCCCGTTGCTAAATTTCCAATATTTTCCCCATTACATTTGTACAAGCTATTTTCTTTCTATTTTATCGCCTTTGATTATACATTTTAATACTAAAATCCAAATCCATTTATTGTTTTATCATCTCTAATGGCAAAGATATTTCTGTGCTTGTTCAGGTCTCAAGCAGTGGTTGGGCTGAAGGTGAATGTAAAGGAAAAGCCGGTTGGTTCCCATTTAACTATGTGGAAAGGCGAGAACGTGTGCTTGCGACCAAGGTGGCTGAAGTCTTCTGAGGTTACCCAGTAGTGGAGCTTTTCTTACCTTTGTTTTCATCGGAAATTTTTGTCTCTTCTGCATTGTAAATGAGCTACAGATTGTTTATACCGTCTTTATACAACACACTTGCAGCAAATGGAATATGCGTAGATGTCAATCATTGCATTTTGTGTTTGTGCTTCTTTCTTTTTATATAATTATTTTTGTAGATTTAATCCCTATGTTTGTGTCAATATGAGAACTACGTGTGTTTATTTTTACTTATTTGTTTATTTATTTATTATTTTTGGTTCATTGGTACACATTGATCGTTAGAAGTAAAGATGCAATAATGGGCCGGGGTCTGTGGGCCAGCCCATGTCCATCCTGACACAGTGACGGACCGGGCTGGCTCGGCCCGTCACTGTTCAAGGCACAACCCCTCATTGTTCAAGGCACGGCCCGTCACTGTTCAAGGCACGGCCCGTCACTGTTCAAGGCACGGTTCAGTCCATAAATATTGGTGGGTTGAGCTGGGCTAACATATACCGGCCTATGGGCCGGTCCGGCACAGCCCATGAAAAATCATGGGTCATGCCGGGTTGGGCCAGCCCGTCTAGGCCCATGATGGCCCGGCCCGTCTAGGCTCATAATGGGCCGATTTAGCCCAGCCTATTTAGGCCCATAATATTTTCTTTTTTTAGTAATTTTGTCAAAATATTACATTTTATGTATAATTATCTTGATTGTATTCTTTTTTTCTTACCAATGCTTTGTCTTACTGGGTTTTTCTTAGAAAGATTTTTATTTAATGAGGTAATCGTAAGTAAAATATCTTTTTTCATATTTCCATTGACTATTTAAACTTATATATTGTTAACTTATTAAAAAAATTAAAAATTAAAAATAAAAATAATTAAAAATTACATGCTTAGATGAGTTAGCCCATCTAAACTCATGATGGGCCAAGATGGGTTTTGAGTGGGCCAGCCCATGGCACGGCCTATCCTGGCCCACGGCACGGCCGTGTTTAGCCCACATAAAATTGACATGTGGTGTGGACTGGGTCGAGATCATTCTTATACGCGGCCCACGAAATTCATGGGCTGGGCCGGTCAAGCCCACGGCCCCGCGTGGGCCTAAGGAGAACGGGCAGGGCCGGCCCGCTCTTGCATCTCTAGTTAGAAGTCCTCCATGGACGTTCCAGCAGAAAATTAGCTGGCTTTGTCTGTAGCAGAATTGTGCTTGGATTAATCATTGTAGTTTGTGTTATGTATGGTCCATTTCACAGATGATTCGAGCATTTCTAACAATAATTTAGTTGCTAAATATTCATAAGACAATGATCCTTTTACTCCGCCAACATAGTCCAGAAATATCAATGTTACAAAGCAATAATTTTTTTCTTTTTTTTTTAATAGCACTAACAACCTCATGTGTTTCATGAATAGTTGTGGTTTGAATTTTTCTCTTTTTTCATTGACTCATTATTATGTTACATTATTGAATTATAATAATTTTTTTATGAAAGTATAATAATTATTAAAATCTTCTATAATTATCCCAAGTAATTATGACATAACAGTGATAAAAAAATAATTAAAATCAATGTTATTCCTAGATATTTTTACCTGATGATGCTATAAAAAAATAACCCTATTACTATCACTGTTCCTCAAAAATCCAGCATTGCTACAATATCATTTCCACAATGTAAGTGCAATTTCAACGATCTGTAAAACTGTTAGCAACTTGGAAATTATGAGAGACTGAAAGAGCATGAGCCTGAAAAAGTCTGCCGGTGTCTCAAACTGTGCGCAAATTAGTTGCAAGTTTATTTTTATTTTTATTTATTTTTCGCTTGATAAAATGATGTCTTATATGCATAATTATCGTAACATTTTTACACGAAAAGTCCTTAGGATGTCATTGATCTTCATCCTAGTACCACAAACGCCCAAACACGTTAACATTGCAGAGTTCTACTGGCACTAATATTGAAGTGAAAGCGATACAGACAAAACGGCATATTGTAGCAATTCATTTATCACTAATAACTAGTAGTTGATAAACGAGAGGCTTGAACCAATTATCTGTCCCTTATTCAGTCATTGGCCTTGGTGAGATTCCAAAAGCCATAAATATAAAAGAAAACTTTACAACGTTTGCAAAGTGCAATATTGAACAACAACATCAATCATATCGTTACTAGTTGTGGGCATCATACACACATTCTGGAACAAGAATGAGGTCGGGTCAGCAAACATTAAAGTGACTAAAATGACAAACGAAAGGACCATACCGTTCTTGTATAGAAACATGCACGTCGATCTGGCTGGAATGTTAACCATCATCGGATCTTAAAAAAGGTCACCGATCTTGAAATGAATAGGGCCTACGAGAGTATTAGTAGATAAGGAAATGACAACATGTGGTGCTTAGCTGTCTAGTTTTTGATTGGTTACGTTGACGTTTGGTTCACGAATTCATAATTATAATTTAAAATTATTTTTAATTTACGTGTATTTTTTGTAAGAGAAAACACTATAGTGAGTCACGAACCATGATCCGAATTATGACAATCTTTGCTCCAAACGCATTCTAAAAACCACGAGCTTGGGTTTCGGTTCAAGACTCCAAGCCAGTATTTTGATTTGTCCTCACACCTGACCTGACCCTACAAAGTAACAATCACCTCCCACCATGATTTCCATATGAGCATTCCTCTCCCAGCCCACTATTGTTATTTGTTAGTCAAACCAATCCACATTATTCTAGGTTAAACCAAAAAAAAAAAAAAAACACTTTGTTCTTATTTGGGTGTCCTACTCCTCTCTTGGTTTGATTAAATCTTCAGCCTAATAGAAAGGATAGATAGTAATATGTTGTATTGTGATAAAAATGTGTTTTTTTCTTCTTCTTTTTCGGCAAAATAGTTTATAAAGATATGTTGACCTTTGGTTCATACGTGTAACAGAAATTTAAATTTTTATATAAAAAAAAGTTCGTATCAAAAAGAGTTGAATTATAATTCATAAAACAAACAAACGGAATTCATATTATTTTTCTCTTTCTGTTTTGGGCATTTAATATGTGACCAAATAGTTGTTTGGAAGTAAATGCATCATTGGGACATGGTGACACAGACAGAAGCTGACTTCTCAGCTCGCCAAAAGTGCTCTCGGAGCTCGCCAGGTAACCAGAGAACAACCAAACTTTCTAGTTTCGTATTGAAAATGATTGTACATTTGCGCCATACACCAAAGTAAGAAACTCTCAATTCCGACAAAACCAGACCACCCCTTTTCGTTGCCCTTTGGCCCTTTCACTTTGCCCCCTTCTCTCTCTCTCTCTCTCTCTCTCTCATCTGATTAACCCAACACCACCATCATTTTCGCCTTCTACTGTTTCTGTCCCTTTGAGTACACCCTTTTCTAGATTCGAGGTGACAAACAAACTGCCCTTCCACATCCTGAAATTCTTTCAAGTACTATCTATACCATTACCAAGATTCGTTCCCCATAACAATAATAATTCAACATGAAAATTATGTAAAGAAAAAAAAAAGATCATGAAAGCAGTTCAAGCTTCAGCTTCTTTGAAAATTGAAAGTGAAAAGCAAAACAGTACCGAAGGAAATTTTGCATATTCACAGTGATCTTTACGTTTCGGAAATACATAGAACAAAGAAAGAACAAACGATTAAAACCTAAAACCCACGAACTGTGTTGCAGCCACATCACATACCAAAAAACACAAAAGTCAAACTAGAACCAAATTAATAGAACAAACCAAGCTTTATCCCCAAAAAGGAAAAAGTAGGGGGAAAAAAAGAAAATGATCGGCCAATTGATAGCAGTAATCTACCAAAAGGGTCTTGATCTTTTGGAGCCTGAAGATGGAAGGTTGATCTGTGGCACTGTAAATCCATCATCGCTCCACCTTCTTGCAGCACTGTTGGCTTTGAAATTTGTGCCCTCCTTTGTCCCAACCAGCACTTTACCCATTTCTGTAGGATACGCAGGAGGAGCAACAGCCGGTGCTTGTGGGACCCAAATCCCCATATTTTCTGCCGAGAAAGAACCTAAGTTGGTCTCCAGATCACAATCCAGAAACGGCGATATCCCATCATCACCCTGCAAATCAATATCCACAGCATAATACATTAACACAACCCCAATTTGGAATTATTGTTTATTTAACAACGAAAAAGATAAAAGAGGATAAGCTGATTTCGAACCTTACAGAAACCAAAGGCGACAGAGGAAGAGTCAAGAAAGTCCTCGACGTGCCAACCGGGAAGCGTCTCTATCAAGTACTCCGATATGCTGCTCGTCAAACCAACCTCGTCGTTTGTCAACGGATCATAATTCGTCATCGTCGTTGTCGCTGTGGATGTGGACGAAGCTGAATTCTTGGTCAGCACAGAATTAGGCGGCTTCGAAATCGCAGGGGAAACAGAAACGGACTTCTTGAGGGAAGAAGACTGATCAGTCATTTTCGGATTGGGAACGGAAATATCAGAGGAAGAAGATCCATAAATAGCAGAAGTAGCAGAAAGCTTAACGCCAGTGAGGAGAAATCGGTTGTGTTTCTGGGTGTGTTCGTTTGCCGAGTGAATCGGGTGATCACACTCTCTGCAGAGAATCGCCCTGTCCTGCTGACAGAACAAGAACGCTCTTTTCTCCTATATATATCATATAAACACAAAAAAGAAAAAAAGTAAAACAATAATTTTAAGAAAAAAAAAACAAGTCGGAGAAGAGTAGAGGTCACAGGAGGTAATATACGTGGCAGATATCGCAGACGGGGAATTGTTTAGAGGAAGGATGAAGAAGAGAGAAGCGTTGGTGTTTGGAGGCGAGCTTGTTGGCGTGGTGGACGCGGTGGTCGCAGGCGGAGCAGAGGGCGGCCTCGTCGGCGGTGCAGAACACCGACACCTCGTTCTTGTTGCAGACGTCGCACTGGATCTTCATCTTTTCTCAGAGCTCGCCGGTGGATTCTGCAGAAGAGTCTGTTTTATGACAGGGTTTGGGTTGGGGACTGGGGTTGAAGTAAAACTTCTCTTTTGGCGAGGAAGAGAAAAAAGAAGAAACAAGATTAGTAAAGAGAATAAATACATCACGGATATGGAGATTTAACTGTTATTCTACTTGAAATTTTCACTGCTCTCAAACGAGATGGTGATTATTACTACTTTTTACTATAGAAAAATTTGTTGTGTGTTGATCGGATATGTTTCCGTAAAGATGGGATGGGGCCTATGTTAACTGTACGAGTGAGTTCTAATTTTGTATCTATATAGATAGATCGGCATCAACATACATAAAAATGCACCAAAGTATCTAAAACAAATAACAGTAAATTAAATTTACGTGATAAAAAATCTTTTATTGTTTATAAATAACAAATTTATATGGTAAATTTTTTTTATTTTTTTTATTTTTTTTTTTTTGCAAATTGAGAATAAAAAATTTACGTAGAAAAATATTTTTACTATTATTTATTTTAAATATTTTAAAATTTACTATTTACTTTATTTAATTTTGTAAGAATAGTATTTACTACTATTTCTGCTTTTATTAATATTATTTGCTTAGTTATCAAATTTAGAGCAGTACTTTTTTACTTTCTTCGCCATCAGGTGATAATATTGGTGTTATTATGACCCCATGACAAATTCATAAGGTTACCAATAGGATAGAATCATAGAAGGAATAAGAATTGACTCAATTTTATTCAAGGATTTCTAAATTTTTATGTTGCATTTTTATTCTTTTTTTTTAGTAGTTTAACATTCTCATTTTATATTATTTTTTATATCTCTGAATTTTCAAAAGAGTAAGTGAGTGTTTGTTTTTTTTTTTTTTTTTTTTTTTTTTTTTTTGGACGAAAGGTGGGTTAAATTTAGGAAGTTATGTGGCTACTAAATTATCGAAATGTAATTTATGACTTAAGTGCCAAACTAGGAGTCAAGGACAAGTGCTGGAAAATATTATTGAAAATTGCAATTTGTAATTCTATGTAAATTCTAATATCGGTTAACAATTGGAGTTAATTGTTATTATTTTATAATTCTGAAAACTAATTGGCAACAAAAAAAGTGGAGGCACAAAATTACCAAAGCATAAGACTTCTAAAATGTTACCCAGAAATAATCTTAAAGAACATAATTATGTTCTTTCTTTTCATTTGTTGAAAAGTATTTGATATGATTTGAAAACTAATGAAAAATTCTAATTGCAAGATCTTTATTAGATTCCGTTAAATTATGATACTTTATTTAAGTTATATGTCTTTATTAGATTCCGTCAAATTGTCATACTTTATTTAAGTTATATGTTTATGATTTCACATGATAATTAAAACTAATTAATTGACAGTAAAAATTAATTTTGAACTTGCGGTTAAAAGAGATGTCTTACTTACCAGCAGCGTATGGATTCCATACTCTACTAATCTCAATCAGATCTTTCAATTATTATATTTGTCGAATATATGATTTTGGGTTTCGCTTTCCTTCAAGGGGAATATTAAATCTTATTATATTCACTTTTTATACATCATCCTCAGAAATGGTTAGATTCAGAACTTGTAGTTGGCGGCCGTAGTATTAATAGTAAAAATCTTATATGTTATTACTAACTCATTTGTCTGTAGGTTGCTTTCAGGCCATCTGTTGTGGGACCCCTTCACCACGCTGGATTGTGCACGTTGCAATGCATATTCCTGCAATCTCGAACTTGTCCACAAGGTTTTAAAAAAATTACAGTTAAGGAGAAAACTTTGCGCTATCGTATCTCAAGATCCAACGGCTTAACCTTCTTAGATTGACAGTAGACCTCATCGTTTTTGAGCAAATTGAAGAAGATTGCCGCACTGAAATTTTACCAATCTCCTTAATATTAGACCATATTTGAAGCTTTAAAGTAAATAAAAAGAAAAAAAAAGAAAAAAAAAAAAAAAACTCAAATTTTCTTCTAATTGCCATAGTACTGGAGACAGTTTTTCTTCATCCTCTACAATTCTTCTCGCTCTTTTTTCAACTCACCCTCGATCCAAACCAAAACACAAAAACTAGAATCAAGAGCTCTAGTAATTTGCATATCTTTTTATTTTCTTATAGAAATAAAAAAAAAAGAAAAAAACAGAGAAACAAAAACGAATTTGAAAAAAAAAAAAAAACAATCAGCCAGAGGTCGGTATCTCGCAAGAACGACCCACCGCGTGGATCACTGAGTCAGTGAGACCCACGGTGGATCTCGCCATTGCGATGGTGGTCGCCACCACCACCTTCTCCGATCGTCTGAATCTGGGTTTTCTCTTCCGTCGCTGGTCACGCCACTCCACTCGCGAAGAAAGCCTCACCCCCGCACTGCTCACTCCCGCTGCGTAGACCAAGTCTTAAACCGTATCCGCCTCGCCGCCGGCACCTAGCCCTCATCGCGCCAACTGTCGATCTCCGTCGGGCCGAGACTCCTTACACCAATGCTCAGCTCCCAATCCCACAACGAGGAAAAAGACAGTTTTCTTTGTTTTACTTTGTTCTCTTATTGTTTAGAAGCTAATGCTCAGATCTGGGTTTGGAATTGCTGTAATGTACTCTTTTTTAGTTTTATTTAAGTTGGTTAAATTGATTCTCTGCAATGAAGAATTTTTGTTTAGTTGATATTGTTGCATTTATTGATTGTCATCTTTTTTTTCAAGGATTTGTACTTTAGGATAGTCAAATAGATCTGGTTAGGGATTTGTCCATTCCGGCTGAGCTTCATTTTTGAACAGTGGTCTTCTTTTTTCGATCCCTAATGATCTTAAGCACTTGATCTCATTTTATTGTGATATGAAATCAATTTTTCTTTCCCCTTGGATTAAATTGAACAGTCCATAAAGTGTTCCTTATGGATAATGAAGACTGAATCTAATCAATATGTTAATTTATTTTTATAGAGAGTAATTGGAAGCAAATTTGAGATGAAAACAGGAAGAATTATATAGTTCTATTCTAACATTTTTTTTTTTTTTGTTTCTTCTTCACCGTAGCACAATATTTTCTCTTACAATATTATGTGTCTGGGTGTCTAGAGAAAGGGTTTATGTATGTATGTACATGTACAAGACAAGGGTGCAGCGGCTTAGGTATTTTCTTAAAAACACAATTAATTATTGTTCGCATTAAAAGGAAAAATCGTTAAAACAATTTCTGTTTGACCAGTTCTATATATGGCCGTATTATATATTCCGGTTTCTTTGAGTGGGAACAAAATCATTAATTTCTGCCTAACCTGATCAAAGTAATTCTTCCATAGTGGCAATAATTATAGATGATTATATTAATTAAAATTAGTTAAAAGATAATAGCTAACCGCTACAACGACACACACATGTTTACAAGCTAAAAAACGTAAGAAATATTGTTAGGGTCAAAATCAACCCACAATCATGGACAACATTCGGAGAAGAAGATCAACTCGAAGAGGCTACGAAGATAACTGAAGAAGACTGACGACAGGAAGAGTGTAGGGACCACTGTCGATATTTAAGGAAGGCGATTCCTTAGAGGCCACGAAGACTATCTCAGCCAAATCCTATATTAAAAGGTCAAATCGGATCAATGATATACATTAAAATATCTCAAGAAGCCAATATGGAAACAAGGAAACGGAAAGTCAATCGAAAGAAAAGGAAAACTATCCAATCTGAGAGAAAATGAAACTAGATGACCATCTCCTATAAAAAGAAGATAATCACGACCAAAAGAGGCCAGATTCTTCATATTATGCTCAGACTCTGTCTGTCTCTCTAGATTCTCTCTCCTCATTCTTCACCAATTCTCATAAAAAGCATTGTAATTGTACTATTTTCATTACATAGTTAAATCTTTGAGACCCTACAGTAGACGTACTCTAAGATTATCAGGGGAACCACTATACATCCATGTGTTAATTTATTTTTCAGCACTTTGCATTCTCGTTCTAGCGATATATCGACTCAAATCGACCTAAATCGACTCACCAACGCGATCGACTCTCGGGAGAGGCCATTAGCCTTCTAAATAAATTTAAATGCAAAATCCGACCTCTACAAATACTTAACGGCCAATATTACAACAAATTCCATGCAAGAATATTATACTTTCGGATTATTCTTACTGTTGTCTCTGAACTTTAGAGGATTACTTTCAAAACTTTAGAAACTTTCATTTTGTCCTCCAAAATTTGAATGAATTCTACTTAATGTTAGATTTTTTTTTTTTTTGGTTAAAAATTATACGGAAGAAAGAAATAATGCGATCACATAGAATTTTTAAAATTTTTATTAAAAATAAATGAAAGAAGACAATAAGATCACCACATTTAATCATTTTTTTCGTCTAATTTTAATAAAATTCTAACACAGTTACGTGAGATTAATTTAAAATTTAAGAGAAAAAATGAGAACTTTTAATGTCTAATAAAATGACCATAATAATTCAGATTCATCAATGAGATTAACTCTATACTTTTCGTCCTATATCTATTGCAGGTGATGATAACAACATTAATTATAAAATGATAACAACATTAATTATAAAATAATAACAACAAGAAAGATATATATATATATATAATATATATATTCTCCATTTCTAAATTCTAAAAGCGTGATTAGTGGGTAATGAAGATTATAGAAGTTTAGAGCATCGATGTTAAGGCCTCAATAATGTTAGCTTAACATTAAATTAAGCAATTTTCTTTCTCGCAAGCTATTAATTTATTGACTATGGGACCTTTCTTTGAATGTGCAATTGGAGAGCATGGCACGCTTTTAAAGGTGTCGACATTAATATTTTATGAACTCGAGCAATTCTTTATTGGTCTCCATAATATAATATTTAATTTTTGAGAGGAAATAATATAATATAATATACGATAAAGAGAAAGTGGAAAAAAAAAAAAACACAATCCCCTAGAGTTCCAGCTGTCCCGAAGGTTAAGGTGTGTTTCATAATTTAGAGGTACGTGTCAACTAATGGCAGATGGGTAATCCCAAGTAACCCCCCCCCTTTTTTTTTTTTTTTTTTTTTTTTTTTTTTTTTTTTGAGCAATCCACTGATAGAACCTTTTGTTTTCCACTATCTACTATGCGTTTAATTTTTTTTTTTTAAACAAAAAATTATTTTTTACTTCTCTAGCTTCAGCCCCCAATCATTTGGGAAGATAGAACTTCGTAACTTCTTTAGTATTATTTATTTTTCTTTTTCTTTTTCTTTTTTTGCTTGAATATTTTTTTTTGTTATTTCATAAAGATTCAAGAGTTAACACTGAACATCTTTATAAAAAAAAAAATTGCTGAATGTCAGCTTTTTCCTAAGAAAAATTTAGAAAAAAAATTACGCGTAGTAAAAAAAGAAAAACATACATAGAAAAGAAAGAAATGCGTAGATGATGATCAGATGATGGCAATAATTGGCAGACAAAAAGCTTTTGAGTTTCATAAAGTTGAAGCTTTTGATAAACATATATAGCTTATAGGTATATTTAGCGACAAATATCGCAAAAGTATGAGATTCTCTCTCGGGATGCCTACGCACGAAGTGCGAATAATAAGCTGAGTTAAGCATAAACCGTAAACGCCACTTGATTGGGAAAATTCGTGACATGTTACATAATATCTACGCCAAAAATATAATTGGAAAAAAAATAAAAAATAAAAAATAAAAAATAAAAAATAAAACAAGGAAAAGAAGAAGGGCTGAGACCTTTTTGATCATCATACGTTCTTCTGATCATATCTGATTCCCTACTAAGGACCACCGTGGCTATGATAGATAGATCAAGCAATTGAAAGAGATGGATCGTTGCTGCTTCTAATCTATATATGTATCTTTATACATTTCTATATTATAGTACTATGATATAACTAATTTCCATATATGAAGAGAGAGAGAGAGATTTGTTGAGAATGAGATACATAATGAATAATAATAATGTTAGGAAAACTAATTTAAATCTTAATTTTTGTGTACTAACTGATGTGATTCGTAAGTTGTCACTTTTTTATTTATAGGTGTTTAAAATATTGTTACATCAATTAATGATAAAAGATTACATCTACCAATAAAAAAATGTCAACTCACATGTCAATTAGTTAGCACACAAAAATTGAGATCTGAGTTATTGTTCCTAGTACTACTTAATGAATAACTCCAAAATTAAAGATTGGAGATTAAAAAAAATAGAAAAATAGAGAATTTACACTTAAAAGTGCATGAGAATTTACACTTAAGGATTCTAGTGTAATTATTTGACTAAAAAAGTTATGATTCAAGAGTAAATGGTAAAAATCGTGACTCATGCACTTTCAAGAAGTATTTGTCAAGATTATCCACAAAACTATTAAAATTAATATCAATTTGTTGCTAAGAAACGGCTCGAATTAACTTAATTCAGTGCCATTTAACGACCAAATCGTGCACTTAATGAAACATAACAGAAAGATGGATTTAACAATATACATTGGTTGCATACCAATTGGGGAGAGTTATAACACCCCGAAGAATTAAACGGGATTAATTAAAGTAATTAAGATTTATTAGTGTGCCTAATTTAGTTTAATTAATTATTATTGTTGATTAAATGTTTCTGACGTGTAAATTTAAATAATTCTAAGGTATTTAAATATTTTTAATAATTATATTTTCACCCTAGAGTGTGTGTAGACACATTTTCTGGACTATCTTTTAATTATTGTGACACCTGTATTTTTCCTTGTTCTTTTTCTTTTCCCTTTTTCTTCCTTTTCTTTTTCCCTTCCTGTGCAGCACCCTTACTGTCCCTCTCACTCTCACTCTCATTCTCTCACACACTCTCTCTCTCTCCTCTCATTTTTGACACAAAACCAACCAAATCTCGAACCAAAGAGGAATTCAAAGAAGTTTTCAACGGCAAGAGAAGGATTTGTGGTAAGATTTCTGAAAAATCCTCTCTTGAATCTCAGATTTTGTATATTAGAAAACAGATTTTGGTTCAAAACGGATTTTGACAGATTTTTTGTAAAACCATGGTAGAAATTGGGGATCTTGGGTTCTTTGGACTTGATGTAGCACTTAGAACCTGGATTAGGTTTTTTCCCCTTAAAATATTTCAGATTTGAACTCAAAATTTCAGGTTTTGTGCTGATTTTCTTCAGATCGGCCGTGTTGGCCATCCTGCATTGATACCACCAGTCGACATATGCGGTCGACTAGATTGCACTTCATCAGGTCAAACTGTGGGTCAACCAAAGTGCACACCACCGATCGACCGGTGGTGTTGCACTACTCTGTCACCGGTTGACCGGTGTACACGGGATTTGACCATGTTTTGTTGAAAAACCATGTTTCGACCTCGCTTTTCGAAGAAACCCCAAATTAGCTACATTTGGGGACCTGGAATGAATGAATTAGCATCTTTAATCCATGTTTTGAGATTGAAAACCCTTAGAATGATGATTTGAAACATGAATTGATTTATGAAACTTGAAAATTGATTAAGGCACACTAATAGGAAATCAAATGGTATAATTGAGATTGAAATTGCTTTAGGAATGTGAATTGGATCCTAAAGCGTGGTTTTGTATTAGTGCTAGCTGAGGACTCGGATTATGGGGCTTTGAGGAAGCAAAAACCGGAACAGTGCAACGCTGGCCACAGGTTTGGTATTTGAGAGGTAGGATTCCTTACCTTTTTCTTTGTTAGCCTGTTTTCAAAAGAAGTTTGGCATTGCAAATGTTTTAAAGAAATGACATGTTTGCGAAAGAAAAGCATGTTTAAAATAACAGCTTGATTTTAGCTATTGGAATTATAATGAATTGTTTCATAAAGTTTAATGAATGATTTCTTAAGATAAGAGATCTTGTGAATTGGTAAACTGGCAGATGGCCTAGATAGGATGTGGAAAGTGCATCCTTGGGGGCAGAACCCGAAACCCGGCCTGGGGGTGATAGGCTTGTGCTTGTGGTTGTGTAAGTAATTTATCATAGTATAAATTACTTGCTGATGCCTGTAATACGGAGATTTTCATATATATTTCCTTTTAGAAAAATGATATGAGGTTTCGGCTGTTGTGTTAGAACTGAATGTCTTATTTACTTATTCATTTATTTATTTACTTGCTTACTCACTTATTTACTTGTTTATAAAGCTATTTCAAAATATATCATATTGGGCCTTTTGCACACGTTTTATATGTTTTATAAATGTTAACCCCTCCCAGGCGACTCTAGGAGCAGTGTGGAGTAGCTGAGTTAGTTGCTACCACCTGAGTTGGTGAGGATTGTGTTCATCCTCCTGGTGTACAAATGTAAGAATTGTAAATTATGTAACTCTGAACTTTGGATTTCTAAACTGTGGTTGATATCTGTAATGTTATTTACATGTTCACGTATGTGCAATACTGGATGTCCTGTGGGTGAAGCCCTACGTGATGTTAGAGGCTCAAGCTTTAACCCCTTCCTTATATTGTACTTTCAGCTAAACGGGAGGCTTATTTAGGAATTTCCTTAATATTTTATTTTAATCACGTTTAACTCCTAATTGAGCCTCCACATCACCGACCCCGGCTTCAGGGCGTGACAAAGTGGTATCAGAGCCTTAGGTTTAGAAACCACAGGATTGTACATACATGTGTGACATCATGAATCCACTAAACAGTCTAGCATGTATGCTGCTTTCCAAGGCATGGCCACTCGAACTCAGAATGAGCGACCGGCCGAGGATAGGAAGCAAGGTTACTTCCGTGAATTTAGGCGTGCACCTATCCCCACATTCAATAGTAAGGGAGGACCCCAGGAAGCGGAGTACTGGTTTGACTCCATAGTTAAACACGTGAACACCATGGGAATATCAGAAGAGTGTTGGGTGGAATTTGCGGGGTATAAGATGGAAGGCCAAGCAAGTACTTAGTGGAACCAGGTGAGGAGAAGGTAGGATATTGTGGGAATGACCTGGGAGTAGTTTGAAGTCCTCTTTAACGAACAATACTTCCCTCAGAGTTATCGGGATGAAAAGGCGATGGAGTTTATGTCCTTGCAACAAGGTGACTTGTCTGTGAGGGAGTATGAGGCTAGATTTAATGATATGTCCCGCTTTACACTATCTCTGGTGGAGTCTGAGCACTTGAAATGTCTTAAATTTGAAAAAGGCCTTAAGAATTCTGTAAGGAGACTTTTGGTGGCCCCAAGAATTCAAAATTTTTGAGACTTGGTGGCTGTTGCTATAAGCGTGGAGCAGGATAACATGGCTTATCAACAAAGCAAGGAAGCAACTGGTCAAGTTTCTACTTCTGGTGGACCTTCTGCTTCTGGCGGGCGACAATGGAGTGGTAGAAGAAACCGCAATCATGGACAGATTAGCGGAGAGATGATCAGTGGTGGCAGCAGTTCTTCTAGAAGTGACAGAAGTGGTCCTTAGAGACCCAAGTGCCATCATTGTGGGCAGATTGGCCATATTAGGAGGAACTGTCCAAATTAGAATCAGTCGCCGACTTAGTAATCTCAGAGTGAGGCTTCTTACGGTCAAGGAAGACCACCACAGTTTGTGCCGCCTTATCAGCCACAACTGTCGATGCCATACCCTCATGTGCCAACCTATCATCTGCCTTAATATCCACAGTTTCGGCCTCAGGCGTCGGGACCAATGCAGATACCTCCACTGCAACAATATAGGCAAGGGACACAACGGCTTAATATTGGTGATAAAGGAAAGGGAAAAGTGCAAGGACAGGCTTATACCCTGATAGGAGGTAGTTCTGGAGGACAGGTTAGCAACACAGTGGTTGAGGGTAGGATTCTAATCTCCCATTCTTTAGCACATGTGTTGTTTGATACTGGTGCTACGCATTCTTTCATATCAAGCTCTTTTGTACAAACATTGAAACTGAAAGCTGAGAGCTTGGACACTCTGATGATGTTAAACTCCCCACTGGGATATGTGGAGATAGCTAGTGTGTGTAGATCGTGTGAAATCACGATTGGAGGTAAGTGATTGACAGCTGACCTGATAATCCTTCCGATGAGTCTGTTTGACGTAGTGCTCGGAATGGATTGGTTAACAAGATACGGCGCGATTGTTGATTGCTACTGTAGGAGAGTGACTTTGAAGACTAACTCTAAAATGATAATCACTTATCAAGTAGATATGAATCCAGTCCTAGAAGAACGACTGTTGAGATACAACGTTGGGGGACGTAGGAATTTAGCTTCTTTTTCCTTCCTTCTTGCTTTAGAAGGTGAACCCTAGGTAATTGGAGACAACGCGAGAATTCCTGTGGTGGATGAATTTGCAGATGTATTTCCTGATGAGTTGCCTGCGTTACCGCCTGATCAGAAAATTGAATTCGGCATTGATTTGATTCCGAGAACGGCATCTATTTCTATTCCTCCCTATCGAATGGCACCTGCTCAAATGAAAGAATTAAGCAAACATCTCGGGGAGCTAGCGGAAAAAAGGTACATAAGGAACAGTACTTCCCCTTAGGGTGCACCGGTGTTGTTTGTGAAGAAGCATGACGGATCACTTCGATTGTGAATTTACTATCGTCACTTAAATAGAGTAACTATGAAGAATAAATACCCACTATCGAGGATCGATGAGTTATTTAATCAGTTAGGTGGATCACAGTATTACTCTAAGATTGACTTGAGGTCAGGATATCATCAGCTAAAGATCGAGGAGGAAGAAATTTCGAAAACTGCTTTTAGAACTTGGTATGGACATTTTGAGTTTCTGGTAATGCCTTTCGGGTTGACGAATGCCCCAGCTGCATTCATGGATCTAATGAACCGTGTCTTCCAGTCGTACTTAGATCAATTCGTGATCGTCTTCATCAATGACATTATGATTTATTCGAAGACTTGGGAAGAACATGAGCATCATTTGAGAATTGTTCTTCAGACTCTTCGTGAGCACCATCTGTATGTGAAGAAAGAGAAGTGTGACTTCTGGCTGACGGAAGTGAAGTTCCTTGGACATATGATATCAGGACAAGGAATTCATGTAGATCCTTCCAAGATTGAGACCGTGTTACAGTGGGAAAGGTTGAAGAATGTAGCAGAGATTTGAAGTTTTCTCAGACTAGCAGGATACTATCGACGTTTTGTAAAAGACTTCTTGAGCATTGCGGCACTGATGACTCGACTGACCAAGAAAGAAGTCAGATTCGAATGGGATGCTGAATGCGAACATGCCTTTCAGGAATTCAAGACTAGACTGACAAGTGCACAAGTCTTGACTATACCCGATAGTGAGGAGCCATATGAGGTATATTCTGACGCATCGGAGAGTGGACTTGGCTGCGTCTTGATGCAAGGTGGACGCATCGTAGACTACACATCTCGCCAATTAAAGCCACATGAACAGAACTACCCCACACATGATTTGGAGCTAGCAGCAGTGATATTTGCTCTAAAGATATGGAGATGTTATCTCTATGGAGAAAAGTTTCAGGTCTTCTTTGACCATAAGAGTTTGGAGTACTTGTTTTCTCAGAAAGATCTGAATCTTAGGCAGAGAAAATGGATGGAATACGTGGAATATTATGATTTCACGCTGCAATATCATCCTGAAAAAGCTAATGTGGTAGCTGATGCCCTTAGCAGGAAGACTTCAGGAACTTTGGCGTCATTAGCTATGGAAGACTGGAAAAGGACTGAAGTAGTGAGCGACTATGATCTTCAGTACCACGAGGATTATAACTAGACAATGGTGTATAATCTGATCTCCACATCAGTTCTTGTGCAACAAGTTAAGCAGAATCGGTGGCAGGATCCCATCTTCAAGGAATTTGGATTCGGATCCAATATGGAGAGCAACTTGAGGATTAGAGAATCCGAGAGGATGGGACACTTTACTTTCACGACCAGATAGTTGTTCCTAATGTAGATGAGATCAAGAAAATGATCCTACATGAGGCCCATAAGTCGCGGTACACTATTCATCCTGGAAGCACCAAGATGTACCAGGACCTGAAGAGACAATATTGGTGGAGAGGTATAAAGAAAGACATTCATGAACATGTCTCAGAATGTGTAACTTATCTATGGATCAAAGCTGAGCATCAGAAGCTTGCTGGAGAATTACAGCCTTTACATGTGCCAAGATAGAAATGATAGCACATCACGATGGATTTTCTTATGGGACTACCGAGAACTGAGCAAAAGCACGATGCCATTTGGGTGGTGGTGGACAGGTTGACAAAATCTGTGCATTTTATACCGTTCCGTGCAACATATTCCCAGAAAATTTTGGCGGAGTTGTACCAGGAGTATATCGTCAAACTTCACGGAGTACTGTTGTCTATTACGTCCGATCGTGACACACGCTTTATTGCAGGATATTGAAAAAGTTTTCAGAAAGCCATGGGAACAGAATTGAATTTTAGCACAACATTTTATCCTCAGACTGATGGGCAATCTAAAAGAGTTATTTAGATTCTGGAGGATATGCTTCGTGCTTGTATTCTGGAGGATATGCTTCGTGCTTGTATTCTGGATTTTGGTGAAAACTGGAAGAAATACCTTCACCTTGCTGAGTTTGCTTACAACAATAACTATCAGGCCAGTATCGGCATGGCTCCGTTTGAAGCTCTGTATGGTCGACCTTGTAGATCACTTGTTTGTTGGTTGGAACTAGAGGATCGACTTACTACTGGACCAGAAGTTATTCAAGAAAACAACGAGAAGATAGATCTTATCCGGGAATGATTGTTAACAACTCAAAGTCATCAAAAGAGTCATGCCGACAGAAGGCGTAGACCTTTGGAATTCCAGGAAGGCAACTTCGTTTTATTAAAGGTTTCCCCACGCATAGTTATTCGTTTTGGTGTAAAGGGAAACTTGCGCCAAGGTACGTTAGACCATTCCTGATTGTGCAACGAGTTGGTGTAGTGGCGTATCGTCTGGCTTTACTGCCTGAGTTATCTCACGTGCATGACGTGTCCCATGTCTCCATGCTTCGCAAATGTCAACCTGATCCGGAAGCAGTGGTACAATGGTATGACGTACTGATACAACATGACGCGACATACGAGGAAGCGCTAGTTCAGATTCTTGATCAGAAGACGAAGAGTTTGCGTCATCGTGAGATTCCCTTAGTGAAAGTTTTATGGCAGCACCATGAAGTTGAGGAAGTGACATGGGAGCTTGAAACGACGATGCAGGAGCAGTACCTACATCTATTTGCATTATGAGGTAAGTCCTAATTTCGAGGACGAAGTTCCTTATGGGGGGAGTTGTAACACCCCAAAGAATTAAACGGGATTAATTAAGGTAATTAAGATTTATTAGTGTGCCTAATCTGGTTTAATTAATTATTATTGTTGATTAAATGTTTCTGACGTGTAAATTTAAATAATTCTAAAGTATTTAAATATTTTCAGTAATTACATTTTCACCCCAGAGTGTGTGTAGACACATTTTTCTGGACTGTCTTTTAATTATTGTGACACCTATCTTTTTCCTTGTTCTTTTTCTTTTCCCTTTTTCTTCCTTTTCTTTTTCCCTTCCCGTGCAGCACCCTCACTATCCCTCTCTCTCTCACTATCGTTCTCTCACTCTCCCTCCTTTCATTTTTGACACAAAACCAACCAAATCTCGAACAAAAGAGGAATTTAAAGATGTTTACAACGTCAAGAGAAGGATAGATTTCTGAAAACCCTCTCTTGAACCTCGGATTTTGTATATTAGAAAACCTATTTTGGTTCAAAACGGATTTTGACGGATTTTGTGTAAAACCATGGTAGAAATTGGGGATCTTGGGTTCTTTGGACTTGATGTAGCACTTAGAACCTGGATTAGGTTGTTTCCCCTTGAAATATTTCAGATTTGAACTCAAAATTGCAGGTTTTGTGCTGATTTTCTTCGGATCGGCCATGTTGGCCATCCTCCATTGATTCCATCAGTCGACCTATGCGGTCGACTGGATTGCACTTCATCAGGTCAACCTGTGCGGTCGACCAAAGTGCACACCACCGATCGACCGGTGGTGTTGCACTGCTCTGTCACCAGTCGACCGGTGTACACGGGGTTTGACCCTGTTTTGTTGAAAATCATGTTTTGACCTCAGTTTTCGAAGAAAACCCAAATTAACTTCATTCGGGGACCTAGAGTGAATGGATTGGCATCTTTAATCCATATTTTGAGATTGAAAACCCTTGGAATGATGATTTGGAACATGAATTGATTTATGAAACTTAAAAATTGATTAAGGCACACTAATAGGAAATCAAAGGGTATAATTGAGATTGAAATTGCTTTAGTTATGTGAATTGGATCCTAAAGCGTGGTTTTGTATCAGTGATAGCTGAAGTCTCAGATTAAGGGGCTTTGAGGAAGCAAAAACCAGAATAGTGCAATGCTAGCCACAGGTTTGGTATTTGAGAGGTAAGATTCCTTACCCTTTTCTTTGTGAGCCTATTTTCAAAAGACGTTTGGCCTTGAAAATGTTTTAAAGAAAGGGCATGTTTGTGAAAAAAAAAGCATGTTTAAAACAATAGCGTGATTTTAGCTATTGGAATTATAATGAACTGTTTCATAAAGTTTAATGAATGATTTCTTAAGACAAGAGATCTTGCGAATCGATAAACCGGCTGATGGCCTAGATAAGATGTGGAGAGTGCACCCTTGGGGGCAGAACCCGAAACCCGGCCCGGGGGTGATAGGCTTGTACTTGTGGTTGTGTAAGTAATTTATCATAGTATAAATTACTTGCTGGTGCTGTAATACGGAGATTTTCAGATATATTTCCTTTTAAAAAAATGATACGAGGTTCTGGCTATTGTGTTGGAACTGAATGTCTTATTTACTTATTCATTTATTTATGTATTGCTTACTCACTTATTTACTTGTTTATAAAGCTATTTCAAAATATATCTTAATGGGCATTTCGCTTACGTTTTATCTGTTTTATAAATATTAACCCCTCCTAGGCCACTCTAGGAGCAGTGCGAAGTAGCTGAGTTAGTTGCTACCACCTGAGTTGGTGAGGATTGTGTTCATCCTCCTGGTGTACAAATATAAGAATTGTAAATTCTGTAACTCTGAACTTTGGATTTCTAGACTGTGATTGATGTCTGTATTGTTATTTACATGTTCATGTGTGTACAATACTGTATGTCTTGTGGGTGAAGCCCTGAGTGATGTTAGAGGCTTAAGCTTTAACCTCTTCCTTATATTGTACTTTCAGCTAAACGGGAGGCTTGTTTAGGAATTTTCTTAATATTTTATTTTAATCACGTTTAACTTTTAATCAAACCTCCATGTCACCGACCTCGGTTTCGAGGCGTAACAGTTGAATTTTACCTATTAATTAAGAATATAAAAGACATTATTCAGTGACGAAAGATCATAACTATTTTTAGAGGAATATGAATTAATGACATTGCTTGAGTAAATTAAAAAATATTAGAACGAGTTTACGTTTATTAAAATGAGATTCAACAGATTCAAAAATGTCGTAACGACGTAAAGAAGCAGAGTGAATTTGGTCGAGTTAACTCAAATCAAGTAATAAATTCGAATTAGGATTTAGCATATGTGGATAAATATTAGAATTGTTAAAAATAACATTTACGGATCAAATCGACTAATTATGAAATCGAGGCACAAGATTGAAAACTCTTGTAACTAATACTCCTCTAAGACTAATAAATAGTGGAGTTTCATTGATATATATATAAGTGTACGCTTTTAATGACTTGGGAATTAATAACAACTCTTTGAAGTTTTTCCACTAATATAATTCTGAAGTCCATTAAATAAAAGCAAGCAGTTGTAACATCGTTCAAGCAATTTTTCGCACCTACACCAAGTTTATTTATTTATTTATTTATATGAATATGTATAACTCCTATATAGATCGTTTGGTGCCTCTTTATGGTATGATTTTATTATATGATCCTAATTTGTGATTACACACATGGTCATGTGTCACCTACATACTCCAATATTATTAGCCGAATTTCTTTTCTGATTTCGTAAGACGTTTTTGTTAATGGAGGAATCTATTTTTCGCTTTAAATTTTACACATACGTACAGACAATTGTATATTCGTTCAACGTCCCTTCAGAAAAAGATCATGCACTTATGCCGAGCATGCAGCAATCTAGCTATATCGCTAATGCTATAAATTATTAGCAGAGCCTCCTTGTAATGCCTCGAATAATTAACCAAATTTAATTATATTAATTGTGATATATTAATATATTTAATATTAATTTTTCTTTATTAATTATACCATTAAAAATTTTAATTATTTTTAATTTTAAAAATACATTTATTTTTATTTTTCTTCTAAACACTCTTTACTGTATATTTTTAAAAATTTTCCTCCCCTTTTCTTTTATTTTTTTCCTTTTTATTTTTTCTTTATTTTCTTTTTCTCTCTCTCCTTGTCTTTTCTTTTCTTTCTCCTCCCCGCCAGACCACTCCCTGCACTCTCTCTCTCTTTCTTTCTCTTTTTTTTCTTCTCTCTCCTCTATTTTGCTTTCCGCCGGCCTCCCTCTCTCTCTTTTCTCTCAACCACCGGCCACCTCTCTCTCTCTCTCTCTCTCTCTCTCTCACTCACTCACTCTCTCTCATTTTCCCTCTCTTTCTTGGGTGTTCTTGCCGAAGCAGGAAAAAAAAAAAGAAACAGAGGGAGCAAGACTCCATCAACCAATTTGAGGTAAAATCTCTTGAAACCCACTCTTTGATTTAAATTTTAAACTTGAGAAAGTTTGATTTTGATTAGATTTGATAAATTTTGAATTAGAATTTAGATTTGGATAAACTATTGTTTGGAAACTGGTTTTAATGATTTCTTGAGGATTTGTTTTGAAATTGAACTTAAATTGCAGGTTTAGCATTTTCCTCATTTCTGTCGGCATGCTGCTGAAATTTCTTTAAAAACTCATTTTAAGTCAAAATTCAAAAAGGAAAACCCAAATTGAATCGAGAAGTTTTTTATTAAACTTGGATTGAGTCAATGCACACTAATAGGAAGAAATTAGACATGATTGAGCTTAATTTGTTTTAAGAATGAGAATTATATCCTAAAACATTACTTTTGTGAT
This sequence comes from Morus notabilis, assembly GCF_000414095.1. NCBI lineage: Eukaryota > Viridiplantae > Streptophyta > Magnoliopsida > Rosales > Moraceae > Morus > Morus notabilis. The sequence goes on along the minus strand of NW_010364747.1, from coordinate 395,542 downwards.
AAAGCTCGTGGAGAAGTATTAAAGCTTTAAAGAAAGCGGAAGCTAGGATGACGAGAAGTTAGCCACAGGTTTGATATCCGAGAGGTAGGATATTCCTGTCCATATCCTTGTTAGTCTGTTTTAAAGTATTTTGGCCTATGTAAATATTTTTAAAGATAAAACATGTTTGATAAAAAAGTAGTTTAAGACAATAGCACGATTATTGCTATTGAACTCGTAATGAACTGATTTAAAGTTTTAATAGATATTTTTTTAAGATAAGATATCTTGCGAATTGGTAAGCTCGCTGATGACATAGAAATCAGGACATGGAGATCGTATCCTTAGGGGCAGGACCTAAAACCCGAACGGGCCACTACGGTGGTGATATGGTCTTGCAATGGTCGTAAGTAATTTATCATTAAATTACTTGCTGGTGTCTGAAACGGGTAATTTAAGTTTATTTTCCTTTCAGAAAAAGGATGTTCAATTCCAGATGATTTGTTCGGACTGTGAATACTTTTTATTTATAAAGTTTTCTTTTAGTTTTTTAAAGTTTTCTAAAATATATCATATTGGGCCTTTCTCTCATTTTTTCTCTATTTTTAATGTTTTAACCCCCCTCCAGAGTTAGCGGTTTAGATTTACAGCATGACAAGTGGATGTCAATGGATTAAAGGTGCGAGATTCAAAGTGGTTAGTTTATTCTGAATTTGCAGTTTTTAATTCTGAGTTGTATTGTATCTATGTATATAAACTGTATTGATTGACATTGTCCGAGAGTTGTATTATTTTTCTTATATTTTGTAGACTGTTTTAAATATTATTTGTAAAAGAAAGACTCCACAATATATTTTAATATTTATTTTAGTATTTGTATATTTTATTTTATTTTCATAAATTTTTCTTAATTAATCCAGTTTAATTAAGTTAATTTTTTTTAATTATATCATAATAATCACGGTCTCATAAAGTCGTGACATTTGTATAACTTAAAATCTTCAATATATGCGATAAAAAAGGACCTGGGTTCTGATTTTCATATATCAAGATTGATATTCTTGCATTCCTCAACTACTTTTAAGTGTTAGGTGTTTTTTTTTTTCCTTCTCAACAGTTGAACCCCAAAAAAGAGGAAGAAAAAAAAACGTCCTTCCAATTGATCAGATAGCTCAATATCTTGATTTAGTGGTGTATTCTTGTAGAGGGCATCGGTAGGATTCTCCCTAGCGCATCCCCTTCTTTTATATTGTTTGGTGATAGTTAAATGGATTTCTTAAATTTTTTTTTTTAAAGTACCATCTAAGAGAATCCCATCTTTGCAACCATCACGAGAATTACTGAGAAGACATGGGGCATAGAGCCTTTTTTTTTTTTTTTTTTTTTTTTTTCCCTTTTGGGTTCAGAAGAGGATAGATACGGCTCGCAATTTGAACATTTCGGAGATTAAAATAGCCCTATCACCATTGTTCGAAAGGGACCAGCAGTGAAATTGATGGAGTGCAAAGAAAATATCAAGTTATCCTAGATTCTGATTCATGTCATGGGAAACCGCCTAGTAGGAATAAAGCTACTAATTGTTGCGGATCATTACAGTTGACATATGTACATCTCACCAGCACTTACACTATAAAAATCACACCACTTTATTTTACAAAATAACGTTTTCTTCGTATACAAAGGAATACATAAAAATTTTAAAGTACAATTTTATACATGGACACTACTACTCTTTTTATTACGAAAATTTATACGAAACTCGCTTAATCGAATATACTAGTTTTTTTGCCCGCGTTGCTGCGGAAAAGATTGTTATATTATAGAGAAAATCATGAATTTTTACATTACAACATTAATTTATATATATATGCATATACATATATATATATATATATATATATTTGTTTAAAGGTCTACTAAAAAGGTCTAGTAAAAAGGTTTGTACATTACATTACATTTTTGAGTTTTCTTTTTTTATGGTTCTTTGGAGCTGTAGCTGCAAAATAGGAATTTTTGATAATATTAGTATAATAATTAAGAAAATTAAAATAAAGAATTTAGAAATAGTGATATTACTTGATTTTTGGTCGTTTTCTAGATGGCTCTGTCATATGTTTGTCTTTTCAATTGCTTGGATATTTTTAATGACTTTAATAACATCTGTTATTCAGTCAATAAAAAGTATTATTAATATGTTGATATGTTAATAATTTTGATGTACTAATATGTTGGTTTATTTTAGGCAATAAAGAAATTACCAATATTATATATTTTGCCCTGTTTTACATTTTTGACAAATGATATTTGAATCTCGTGCCCATATCGATGTTTGTATTGCTTTATGTTGTAGATAGGAAAGATTAAAAAGTTAGTTATATTACAATGTTCAGTACTGTATCAAATAGTATGTAATTTAGTATTCATAAAAATTGTTACTTCTTTGTCAATTAAGATGCAATCATGAATTATTAAACGTCTTGTAGTAAGGTTGTTGTTCGTTCATAATCTGGAGATTATTACTACGATAGTGATGTACACTTTATTTAGTTTTAATGCATGAATAGGTATAGTCATTTTTCTTAATTGTCAAAAGTAATGAATAAATGTTTAGTATATGAATAAATTACTTTATTGTATCGATATGTGAATTATAGTGAAAGAGGTGTATTAATACTGTAAAGAATTTGGTATTATACATATTTTTATGTTATGATCTATTTTCTTGTGTAATGTTTTGTACAATTTCTTTGTAGACTACATTTTTAATGTGATTTGGATATTTATTGATCGAATTATGTATTAGTATATGTAATCCTTTTGGGGTTGTTGCTCTTGATAAAGCAACGTATAGTTGGCCATGGGTAAAAATTTTATTTTCCAAGTATAATCCTACTTTAATTAATGATTGTCCTTGGCTTTTGTTTATTGTCATTGCATAACAAATTTTTACGGGAAATTGTCGTCTTTTTAATGTAAATGGCCATTTAGATTCATGTACAGTCATTTCTATTCTTGGAATATAAACTTTTTCATTAATATTGTTTGAGTTTATCATTTGTCCTTCTATAATTTTATTTGTTAGTTGTGTTATAATAAGTCTTGTTCCATTGCATAATCCAATGGATTGATTTAGATTTCTTAATAACATGATTGGTGTTCCAACTTTAAGATTTAATTCATGTGGTGGTATACCGTTGAAATTTAAGGTGTGTAAAAATTCTTCAGGATATAAAAGATTAAGTTCATCTATGTTTTCTGATGGTAACATAATTGTGTCATAACTGTAGTAAGTTTTTAATTCAGTTGGTACCAAGGATAGCATATGATTATTAATATCGTCGGTTGTTTTATTTTTGGGTGTTACTATTGCACGTTGTTTCAAATATTCAATATCATTAAAGTAATAATTAAAGTTATCATAGATTAATGATGAAATTTTTTCAAATGGATCTGATTCATAATGTACTATATATTTTTTTGGTATTTTTATCCAAGTAGCATCTTCATTTTCTAGGTCTTTTATTCCTTTAGCAGTGCCATTTCCTATGTCTAATATCCAATTTGAAAATTTTGTGATTTGTTTTTTTTTTTGCTTCAATAATGTTATAGCGTTTTAAGCGCATATTTTCTGTTAATATTAGTACTCTAAAATATGGCCATAGATAAGAATTATTTATTGTTGCATCAATTATGGTTTCTTTTGTTCCGGTAGGAATTACTGGCAAAATTTGTCTGAAATCGTCACCTAGTACAATAGTCATGCCACCGAATGGTTGTTCAAAATTATTCTTCAAATCTTGAAGTGTTTTGTCTAATGCCTCAAAGCAATATTTGTTAGTCATTGGTGCTTCGTCCCATAGTATAAGTGATATTTTTTCAATTAATTTTGCTAATTGAGTTCCTTTTTAATATGACATGTGGAAAATTTATCTATTGATAATGGTATTCGGAATCTGGAATGAGCAGTTCTTCCCTTAGGTAATAATAGCGATACTATTCCAGAAGATGCAACAGCAAGAATTATTTCATTATTTGATCTAATCTTTGTGATGATTGCATTCCATAGATAAGTTTTTCCAATTCCACCATGACCATAGATGAAAAAGATATTGTCTTTTTTATGATTGAGTGATTTTAAAATTTCTTCGTAAATAAATTTTTGTTCATTATTCAAGTTTTGTACTAATACAGTATTTTGATGTTTTAATTCATTTGTGTCGTAATTTAGTTCTTCTCGTAGTAGTTTATTATTTAAATCTTCTATTAATGATCTAGTCGGAAGTGGTAAATTGAAATGTGTTAAAGTTGATGAATTTATATTTAATGATTTTCTAATTCATATAGTACAAAATTGTATAATTCAATTTCAGGTATTTAAAAATTTGGATTATTAAATAAGGTTTTAATTTTATGCATGATATCATCTGTCATAAGTTTCCAATGTTTTTCAAATAATTTGATCGGATCATTTACATTACAAAATAGTAAAATTGTGACAAATAGTTGTCGTAATTGGATTGATGTTAAGGAAAATGCAGCTTCTGATATTGATTCATCCCATTCTCTATCATTTCCTAATAAGCCTAGTGCATAGCAGGCGGCTTGGTTTGTTAGATATATAATATGTCAACTGTTCAAAGTTCTTCATAATTTGTTATTGCTTTTCGGTGATTTAGTAATAGTTTTAAATAGTATAATTCTCCAGTATTTGGATGTATATAAAAGGTTCGTCCAATTGTATGTCCTGCTTGTCTTGGGGACCAATATTTATATTTATTATTCCAAACATATTTACTTGGAAATTCAATATAAGTTAATTCTCTAGCATTGATATCATGTTTATTAGTTTCCATCCATTCAGTAAGAGTTGTTTTATGAATACTAGGTTGTCTTATTATGTTATTGAGGTGTTGATTTGAATGAAATGTTACATTTTGCGATTTTGGTAAATGTATTGATAATCGTTGAACAGCAGGATTTCTATGATGTATAGGATATTCATATAAACACCACATTGCTTCATATGGCGTTATATATCTACAATTAATATAATTTTTTATTTCATCGACTTCTTGATAAATAATTTGTCCAGATTTTTTTGTACATATGTTATTTTCTATAACAGCTCTTATTCTATCTGGTCCTTTTGTTAAATATTTAAATAAATATTTTATAAGCATAGATTGTGTACAAATTTCTACATTGATGTGAGCATGAAATTTCATGCATAGGTCTTTATTGTAGGGAACTACGTATCTATTATCTAATTTTATGCATTGTTTTTGTACATAAAAAACTGTATTTCTTCGTTTATAATCTACAATTCCATTTTCTTGGATAATTGTTTCATTTCTTAATTGTTTTGGGAACTTTTTTGAGCATTGTGAATTTTTCATGCATGGAGCATTTGTTTTAGCCATACCACATGGTCCATGAATCATAAATTCAGCAACAACATTATGCTCTAGTAAATTCTTTTCTGGATCTAGTATTTCTGCAGAGATATATTTATCTATTTGTGATGGCTCACACAATTTTTGATCAGGCTGTAGCCAAAACAGGAAGTGAGAATGTGGCAACCCCCGTTTTTGAAATTCAACAACATATAGATCTACAAAATGAACAGGAAAAAATAAGAGAAAATTGGTTAAATTTTGATTAAATGGAAAAAAAAAATGATCAATTATTTCTATTTTTATTCATAAAATTTAGAAAATTTTGAAAAAGTTTACTAACCTGCTATGATTGCGCCAAAGATTTTCTCATTTTTTATAATTGATAAAAAGTGGTCCAATTTCATTTTAAAAATTCTTGTAATGATATCTGGCCTGTCTTCAGGTTTTTGTCCAAGTATTTTTGCTAAGGCTCTAGTAATTTCAGGCCATTTTGGATTACATGTAAATGTTATGAATAAATCAGGATTTCCATAGAATCTACAAATTGCCATTGCATCTTGATAGTTTTAAATCATATATCTTGGACTTCCAGTGTGACTAGAAGGAAGAATAATTCTTTTTCCTATTGCTTGTGCATTTGTATCTCTTCTATTTATAGCATCCTGAATTCCTTGATAAATTTCATATCTCAAATTTTTTTGATTTTTTCTAATATAGTCTAGACGATCTTCTTCTACAGAGGCATATGCATCAACTATATACTGTTGGAATAGTCTCCCTCCTCTAAAAAGAGTATTACCCTGAAATTTACGTTCTTGCAGTTGATAGCAATAAAATTCTCGCATAGAAATTCTCTTTCTTGTAGATTTATTATTTGTGTTATGTGTAATTATTTTTAGATCTGTTCTAAAACCGTCTTCGCCATAGGAAAATAGTAGAGGGTATTGTAAGGCCATATAAGATGGATGTAATTTAGTAATTCTTTGTAAAGTATCTGTTTTGTCTTGAATTATTATATCTCTTCCTTGTTCATATTCACCAATATCGTCAACTATTAGGCCACCTATATCGTTCGAGGTTGGCAATTCATATTGGCTACTATCGGTGTTTCTTCGGCTTATAAGTCTCAATTTCATGGATGATATATCATATTCTTTATATCTATCTCTTATCATTCGAAACATTTTGACTAATACATTTGTATTATCTAGCATTTTAATAAGACTTTCAATTATTAACCTGTTGAAATTCTGTGATTGATCATCAAATGAGAATGATGATAATCGATTTTCAATTTCATTTTCTGTATCATATATATAAAGTTGTGCAAATTTTAGACGATTATTATTAACTGATAATAGAGATCCAATAAGATGATGCACTTGTCCACTTATTTTGAAAATATATGGACCATCAGAATTTATTATATTTGTTTCTATGTTTGCTCCAATGGATGTAAATGCAAACATAGAATTATATGTTCGTATATTTCTTTAGAAATGTCTACTTATTGGACCTCCATGATAATTAAGTAATTCATCTAATACAATAGGTGTTTGTCTAAGTAAAGGCAATTTTATTTTGCCATTTCTGCAACAAAGATTAAATGTAGGAGGATTACTATTTTTTATTCGTTCATTAAACCAGAATAGAGCACCACAATATTGACAGGTGTAAGAACAATCTCCAAGATCAATATACATATTGATAGTACCTATAAAAGAAAATCAATAGTGATTATGGAACCAACATATAAGGAGTTAATTTTATTATTATAAAGAAGAATTTTAATTGCTAAAATATAGTAATTACTATAGATAAGGAAATAAGAAAATTACATTGTTCATTACAATTGTAAAATGTTGACGGGAGTGACATGATATTATTTGGAGATTGTGAAGAAATTAACATTGCATCAAATCTAGATCGAGAAGTCGTTGATACAGATCCGCTATTTTGATTTATTTGGTTTCAATATTCATTAATCACGCTCTTGGAACCTCGATCCACCTCTGAAATAATACGATGCACATGCTGATTTGATCGTGATCATTTTTTTTCCAATCTTTGTTTTATCCATTTGTTCAATAGAGTATGATATTATTTTGGCTGTTAATAAAGGAAGGAAAGTATTAGTTTGCAGTAAGTAATATAAGTTTATAATTTAAATTTCTATCTTAAAACATTATAGTAACCACAGTTAACATAGAGGAGAAAAGACTGGAAAGTCATTGAACAGGAAAAGAGACTGCAGGAAGGAAAAAATAGTGATACAATCAATTGTTCATATACATTCATATGTATATTTCCAGAATCCAGTAAGGAAAAAAAAGAGAAGATTAATATATGTAACAATATTTTTATTTCAAAATTATGGCTCAGGTTTTTGATATTTTCGGCAACGTCTGATGAATATGGGAACTTATATGTTCATTGTCCTTTTATGGCTGCCTACCATGGGCAACTGCATAAAAAGGGGAACATTAAGAAACATATTCATCAGACGGATTATAACTCATGTGCCAGGAAAGTGACCAACCGGAGTAAAGCATAAAATTGAATTGTCCAGGGACTACCGGGTGAATCAAAAAGAAAGGAAAAAGACATGGATTCATTATATGTGTAAAATGGGCAGAGAACAAAAATGAATCCAGAAAACTTGAAAGTGCGAGAAAATTTAAATGTATGTAGGCAGGAACAGAAAAAAAAAAAGAAAGGGGGAAAAACCAAAAAAGAGTGAAAGAAAGTGGAAGAAAATAGAAAAAGAAAAATGAGGCAGTAAAGAGAAAGGAAAGAAAAAATAAAACAAAAAATGATAAAAGTCTTCAGAAAAGCAGCAAACCTGATAAAAATGACAGAAAATATAAGGGTTTCAAAAGAATTTAAAATGATGGAAAAATATAGTAAGTAAAGAAAAAGAAAGAGAGGAAGTAAAAAAGGGAAAATTGAATATTGAAGGAAGAAAAGGAATATAGATGTAAATAATTTTTGAACTTAAACAACAATGGAAAGTAGGTAAAAACATAAGAATAAGCAAAAGGGACAGAAAAAACGAACATAAAAACAAAATCCAAGAAAATAAAATTTATTCACAGCAATCCATGGACAAATTACACTAAACTCAACATGTAAAGATCAATTATACCCATCATTGCTATATAAAAGGAGTAAATAAAATAGAGGAGGCGGGAAAAGTAACAGAAAGAATTTAAACAAAAGAGTAAATAAAATAGAGGAGGCGGAAAAAGTAACAGAAAGAATTTAAACAGAATAGGAGCTAGACACAAAAGATATGAAATTAAGATGCATATATAGGTGGTAAGCAATAAGATATAAGAAGAGTAAAAAAGCATTTATTAACAAATCAACAGTAAATATTCATTAAATAACATAATTATAAACTGTTAATAGTACCTGAAGTGCCTTAAACACTGCCTTAATTCTAAGACATCAACCAACCAAAGTAGAAGGGAAGTGGTCAAAGATAAAAGGATAAAAAAAAAAAAAGAGCACTAAATGATAGGAAACAGAATAAAGGAGTTAATGATCACGGATGAAGCCAAGCTCAACACAGCTAGTCAAAGAGACAGGGATATACAAAGAAAGCAGTAAATGATCAACGGAGCTATGAAGTAGTAAATGATCAGGGATGAAACAAAAGAGAAGAAATGTCAAGTGCATGGGAAAGACAAACAAATGTACATGATAAATGCATGAAGAGCAACAGCATTGATAAATAAGGACTAAAGGATGAAAAGTCAACAGTGAATGGCCTGTGATTAGATAACACGTACCTGTAATTAGATAACACGTAATAATGCGCACTGGGTTTACATTAAATAGCGGATAAAAATTTCTTTATTAAATTATAAAATCAATACTGTATGTACCTTCAGAGAAGACCAGAACAGAAGGGGCAAAAAATTATAGGGAAAAAAAGATAAAAGCAGCAAACAGAACAGGCAAAAAAAAAAATTCCTCCGTAAAATAGGGACGGATTTTGAATAATAAAACAAAATCATTTAATATGCCTGGAGAAGAATAGATACAAATCATCGTAGTAGGAAGACAACTCAGCAATGTAGGCAGCACAGATCATCATCTTAATGATTAAAAGTACACAAAAAAATCAAGTATTATCCATACCTCGCACAAAATGAGTTACCATAGAATGCACTGATCTTCATAAGCTCTCTCAGTACAAACCAAAGCCAAAGATTAACCAAAAGATCACCTATCAATCAGCAAAGAACTACAATAGACATTGTTGACCATGAAAAAACTTGCACGAAAGATGCATGGGGAAAAAATCAAGCCGATGCAGGAGCAACAAAGAACAATGAACGAATCATGCGGTAAGAACACAGGGGAAATCCAACAAAATAACAAAGACAAATTATGGAAGAACACAGAAAAAAAGACACATAAAAACCCTAAATTTGAAACTTCCAAATTTCTGGACCAAAAACAATCGAGGCAAAAACTCCAAAGCAAAGCCAAAAAAACAACAAAGGATTTAAGAAGCCAAGATAAAGCAAAGCAGAGAAGGCAAAACAACAGAGACCAAAAAGGAAAGGAGACAAATAAAAAACAACCCAGAAAAAAGACACCGGGGGGAAACAAAAGGGGAAAAAAGGGGCAAAAAGAAAACGGGACTGGAAAACCCAAGATGAAGGATCTGCGAGAATGATACAAAAGAAAGAAAAGCATCAAAACTTTAAATGAGGAAATGGAAGATTCTAAGCAAAAACAACTTAAACAAAAAATGGAAGAACGCAGGAAAAAAGACACATAAAAACCCTAAATTTGAAACTTCCAAATTTCTGGACCAAAAACAATCAAGACAAAAACTCCAAAGCAAAGGCAAAAAAAAGAAAAAACTGAAACAAAAAATGGAAGAACGCAGGAAAAAAGACACATAAAAACCCTAAATTTGAAACTTCCAAATTTCTGGACCAAAAATAATCACGACAAAAACTCCAAAGCAAAGGCAAAAAAAATAAATAAATAAAGGATTGAAGAAGCCAAGATAAAGCAAAGCAGAGAAGGCAAAACGATAGAGACCAAAAAGGAAAGGAGACAAATAAAAAACAACCCAGAAAAAAAAGGGATTGGAAATAACAAGACACATCGGGCATTAAAAAATTTAGTCATCAGCAAGGAGGGGCAAATCCGGGAATTCACTGTTCATTTACTGTACAATGAACAGTGAATCCCGCCTCTCCTTTAGTATATATAATAATATGTTTTCTCCTTGATCAATTAAAAAAGCATTAAGAGAATCCAAATAACTTAGTGTACAATTAAGAATTTTTCTCCAATATAATTGAGGATATATATGTGTGTGTAATCTTAATAAATATGTTTAAGGTAATAAAGTACTTAGTTTTAATCTTTAACCCAATAGTAATCTACCTATCACGAGTGTTTCTTGGAGATTCATTATTACTTAATTAGCAAGCGAAAAGCGACAAGTACTCAAGTAGTATAGATTGATTCTCGATGGCTACCTTTTACCTAAAGAAAGATATGCTTACCACTAGAGGACGAAGGAAACTTTTTTCTTTAAAGATTTTATTTATAATTTAGACGTTTTGGCATAATATTTAAGACTATTGTAAGGACTGGTGAGAACATAACATTTAACTGTCTCTAAGATATGTGTTGTCGGCCCCGTTCGACAATAAGGATCGAATATTTAGTTCAATATATATATATATATATATTTTTTGCTTATCAAATTCAGCTCAGTATTTGATTCCGCTACTTAGTTTTTTTCATATACTTGTCTAATTATGTAGGATAAACACATAGGAATGTTTTTTTTTTCCTCTCTTTTAGGGCTTTAATTGTTCGATAGTTGCGTTTACTTCTCTGCTTTCTTAAAGTGCATAATCCAGCTATAGTAATAATTTTTTTTTTTTTTTTCTCTCCTTTCCCTCTCAATAACTAAATTAGTAATATTTGGGAGCAATATTTATGGGCTCTGGAGTGTTGAATATACCTTGTGCAACATATCAGATATAGATCATTGTTATAACAGTGCTGCAAATTGCAAACGCCTTGGATTACATGAAATCACCCACATTCAAAACCCAGATCAATTTCTATGTTTTCTAGCTTGAGCAATATTTCTTACCAATCAGCCAACTTAAAAGCTGACGTTTTGGATTTTCATAATTCGTTTTAAATATTAAGTTAATTAGACATTTGTGTTTCCCTTTAATTAATTAATTAGTTTTCACCTTGATAAAGAAAATTTTTTAAATTCAGCCTTATTTATTTTACTGATTTAAATTTAAAATTTAAGATTTAATACAGTAAAAAGCTCTCTAAAACAGTTAAATTTAACTTTTTTATTACAGTAAAAAACTCTCATATAAAATTACATCTTAACTAAAATTAAAAATTCAAATCAACAAACGGGTCCTCAAAATTTTGCCAAAGCTGCTTTGAATTATTCTTTTTTTCGGCCTTTTTTCACTTAATTCCCATCGATCTCACCTTCTTTGTCTACTCTTTTTTTCAGCCTTTTTTCAAGATTTGTGATGATTCCTGAGAGTACGTGTGATCATGAGAAACTCGGCCATTCTTGTCACGTCTCTCAGGCTGTATGACTAATCATATTTATTCGTGGAGATGTGAATAGATGCAAATAAATAAACAAATATTTGAGGAATAACTGATAAGTATGAGATTGATCAGATATGGCCCCGTTTATTTTGTCGATTCGAGTTTAAAATTTAAGTTTTGTTACAGTAAAAAGCTCTCAGAAATAGTCACATCTAACTTTTTTACTATAGTAAAAAGTTCTCACATAAAATCACATCTCAACTCAAATTACAAACTCGAATTAACGAAATAAACGGGCCATAGATTGCATAATAGAAACAACACTCGGACTCGAAATAAGAGCATGCAAGAAAGAGTGAGTGGGCCAGAATTCAGATGGATGAGAAAATATATATATAATATTATAAATTATATTAAAATAGTAGAATTATATAAGTTATCCTGGGCAATATAATTATTATGCGATGCATGCAATCTTAATGGAAAAATTGGATGTAGAATTTTGATGGATGTAGGAACATCGAATAGGATATAGGATTGGAGATAAGGTTTCTCCTCATTAAGGACCAGAATTTTGATGAATGTAGGAACATCGGATAGGATATGGGATTGGAGATAAGGTTTCTCCTCATTAAGGACCAGAATTTTGATGGGTTTCCTACCGACAATAAGGTTCTCCCACTTGCCAACTTCCAAACTTTGCGCACTTTAATTAGTTTGTCTCCATCAGAGACCGTTTTGTTGGAATATATTTATGTGAACTTCCATAATCATAATAATTCACTCTGTAATTAATTAAAATATTTTATGGACAATTGTGTTAATGTGAATTAATACATATATGTGTGTTGAATATCGATCAATTATGGAATGGATACTTGTTTTATTAACTCACTTGAGGCATATAAACTCCTTCTATCTCATAATATGTGATCAACCTATTGAGTCAAATACTCTCTCTAATTGAATATTAGTTAAAGCCAATATCCTCACCCCATCTCATTTACTCCATTTTTTGGTGCCACCCTTTTGTTTTTGTGAGGTGTGCGTGGGGGGCCTTGGGGGTGTGGCCAACCGAACAAAGAGAGGGATAGATAGGGAGGAGATCAATGCTCCTCTTGCCGTTCTTCTTCCGTTTGCAGGTCCTCCACTCCGGCCGGCCATCGACGTTCTCCGGCGACCTTGTCTCCACTGCCCACCGGAGGAAGAGGTAACACTATATGCCTAAATCCTAAATAAGAATTTTTATGGTATTTTCAGATTTTTGGCTAGATCATTGTTTTTTATCTTATTTAGATTGTATCTAGATCATAAAAATCTAACAATTGGTATCAGAACCAACTTATTTGGGTTTAGAACTATGTATTTTTGGATTTTTCCATTTTCGGTGGAAGAAAAATCCAAAATTTGAATCCGCATTTGGCTCAAGAAAACGTTGTTTTGAGGTTACCCACTTCGAATATGACTCATAGGTGATAATTTCCTTGAGTTTCGTGGATCGATTTGGCCGGATTCATTGCGCTTTGAAGCTTCAAAAATGGCCGGTTATGGGTTTTTAGGGGTCTGATTTTAGGCCTTGTTGAGAAAAATTAATCCCAGAATATGAAAGAGCATGAAATTTAGAGAAAAATCCCTTTAGAATCATCAAAATCGGAGTTATAGATAGGAAGTTATGCCTGTTTAAAATTTCGGGTTGAAACTGGGTTGTGAAACGGGTCTCGTGACCCGTCTCAAGGTTGAAGATGACCAGAAAAGAAAAAAAATGTGTCAGCGCGCGCGTCAGCCGCACGTGTCAGCGCCCACGTGGCGCGCGTGGGGCCCTTTTTTGGGCTAAATTCTGCCTTATTTGTGATTTTAACTCCGTTTTAACCACCATTTACGCCGTTGCGCTCCGTTTTTCATTTCTTACCCAATTAAAATGATTTATTTTGGGTTTGGGCCACCATAAAATCATGTTTTTAATATTTTCATATTATTGCTTTTATATTTTTATGGGTGGTTAATTCTCACAATTTTCAAACAAATTTTTCCTAAGCATTTCGTATATAATTTGTTTGATAATTGATGCCATAAAATTATTATGTTGTTATTATATGGCATATATGTAATTGTGAGAATTCAACAATAGTGAATGTTTATGTACTCACCTCTCGTGAGTCTAAACATGTCAAATTGTCTCGGTTATTATGTTACAGAGCTCTCCCATAAAATTTAATGTTTCCTTTTGAAAAAGGATTGGGATACACATTCCTTACATGGATGCACATGAGCTACTAGAAAATATTTTTATTTAAATATTTATTTATTGTAATAATTTTTCATATATTTTCTGGATAGTTTTAATTCTCACTATTTTGAGACCTAAAATTTCAGGGCATGTTTGTTACTCCATATTATATGGTCATATTTTATTTGTTCTCCCACTTAATTTAATATTTTGGTAAATAAAATTTAGACATATAATTTAGATGTTTGTTCAAATTTTGAAATGCCCATTTTGTATTCAACATTTTAATGCCTAATTATTTATATAGGCAAACATGGTCTCTTTTGTGTTAAAGTGAGAATGAAAATTTTTAACTAGAAGCTCATGTGCTATTATAAAGCTTAAGTTATAAGTTTATCCATAATTTATTTATTATTGTTATTATTATTATTTGATATCTTGTCTTATGTGAGTATCATATTTTTTTATTATGCTATCCAAGTGGGAGAAAATTAAAAATATTTTTTTATGGATTAGCATAATCACTAACTCGCATACTATTATCAAATAATAAATTGTGGGATTATATGGATAAACTTAATTTGTTGATTATGTTTCGTAAGTCCATATGGGTAATGGAATTATCCTATCGATAGTTTTATTACTTCGTAGGACACTTGAGTCTTGTTGGAGCTTAAGCTTGTTGTCTTTATCCATGTATTTTGTTTACATATTATTATTTGACATTTTGTATTATATGAGTATCATGTTTTTGATTATGCAGTCCAAGTGGGAGAATATTGTGAATGATTATATATGGACTTGCATAATCTCTAAACTCATATTATGGTCAAATAATATATTGGAGTGTTAATGATAAAGGTATGTATTTATCATATTGCTAGGATCCATACAGGCAATTAAAATATCCTATCGATAATTAATTGTTTGGTAGGATGCTTAGACTGGTGAAGGAAGTTTGTTGGATATCATGAACCACATAATCTTTACTATCCTATTGGTGGTGGATTGATGCATTTAGTTGTGATGTTTGATGAATTGTCCTTACCTGTGAAAGAGTTCTATTCTTGCTCAACAGACTCTAGCACACAATGATCATATTGGCTTGGATCATTGGGAATGCTAAGTAAAGGGCAAATTGCATGATCTTGTTTTACATACCTATTGTTTGTTGCCTCTGTTGTTTTCTTTAGCCTTGAGCAATCCTTGTATCTCCGTTATTTTGACGCAAAATGGGACAAGTTATCATTAATGGTGTGGATCTCTCTTTATGAATTCGTGGTGTTAGAACTAACATAGCCTTGAGAGTAGATGTGTTTCCTAGCTCCACTAATGTGTTGAGAAACAGTATGATGAGTGGGAGTGTATGGATAACACCTAGGCAGTAGCGTCTCAATTTTAGGATGAGACAGTCACTAAAATTAACTTTATGGAGAGCGTTGTTGATAAATGCATATGTGTAATGTCAGTGGGAGCAGTTGCATGTTTATGTTTTTTATGTCGATGACAACTTGGTCACACCTAATGATTTTTACCTATTGGTTGAGACGAATAGCATGTAGTCTAGTCACTTTGGTTTGAGAATCTTGAAAAAACCTCTTATGTTCTAGGCATGTAGATTCTCCGTGACAAGGTAAGTGCATTTTCTGGTGATCTCAGAGAACCTATATTGTTCTTGTTTCGAACAGGTTCAGTATGCATTCTTTCTCCTAGTAAGCATTGTTTGTTAAAATGACAAACTCAAGGTGTAATGTCCTTATGATGAAGTAAGAGAGATCAGATAAAATTGTCCCTTATGCTTGCGTGGTTAGCAGCCTGATGTATGCTCAAGTATGCACACGTCTTATTATTGTGTTTATTGTTGACGTACAGATTCGGTACTTGAGTGATTGCTATTATTATTATCAAATTAACTGGGAATTAAGTACCAGATAGTTGTGTATCGGCGATCCAACACTTTTGTTGTAGTTGGATCTCGTGATGTCGATTAATTAGGCTGCTTAAATGATAAAATGAGGAGCTATCTTTTTGAAAAGTGTCAAATAGACACTCATAGCATCCTTGACTATGATGTGGAGCATGTGGTGTATCGTGAGGCCATTTGTGTGATATAATTGTAGAATCTTGTTTCAGCATTAGGAGTAGTTCACTCCATTTCTGGACCAGCTGAAGCTGTGTTGTGAAAGTTCCATGATAGTACTTTTCTCTTAGAACACCAGGAGCATTGTTCGCTCAAAATAAGAATTTTTTTGGTATTTTCAGATTTTTGAGTGAACAATGTCCTGGTGTTCTAAGAGAAATGTACTATTATGGAACTTTCACAACACAACTTCAGCCGGTCTAGAAATGGAGTGAACTACTCTTAATGCTGAAACAAGGTTCCACAATTATATCACACAAATAGCCTCACGATATGCCACATACTCCGCATCACAGTCAAGGACGCTACGAGTGTCTATTTGAACTTTTTAACAAGATAGCTCCTCCTTTTATCATTTATGCAGCCTGATTAATCGACATCACGAGATCTAACTACAACAAAAGTGTTCGATCTCCGATACACAACTATCTGGTACTTAATTCTCAGTTAATTCGATAATAATAACAGTAATCACTCAAGTACCGAATCTGCACGTCAACAATAAACACAATAATAAGACGTGTGCATACTTGAGCATACATCAGGCTGCTAAACATGCAAGCATAAGGGACAATTTTATCTGATCTCTCTTACTTCACCATAAGTACATTACACCTTTGAGAGTTTGTCACTTTAACAAACAATGCTTACTAGGAGAACAAGAATGCATGCTGAACATGTTCGAAACAATAACAATATAGGTTCTCTGAGACAACCAGAAAATGCACTTATCCTTGTCACGGAGAATCTACATGCCTAGAACATAAGAGGGTTTTTCAAGATTCTCAAACCAAAGTGACTAGGCTACATGCTATTTGTCTCAACCAACAGGTAAAAATCATTAGGTGCGAGCAAGTTGTCATCGATATAAAAAACAGAAACATGCAACTGCTCCCACTGACCTTACACATAAGCATTTATTAACAACGTTCTCCATAAAGCTAATTTTAGTGACTGTCTCATCCTAAAATTGAGACGCTACTGCCTAGGTGTTATCCATACGCTCATACTCATCATAGAGTTTATCAACACATTAGTGGAGTTAGGAAACACATTTACTCTCAAAGATATGTCAATTCTAACACCACGAATTCATAAAGAGAGATCCACACCATTAATGATAACTTGTCCCATTTTGCGTCAAAATAGTGGAGATACAAGGATTGCTCAAGGTTGAAGAAAACAACAGGGACAACGAACAATAGGCATGTAAAACAAGATCATGCAATTTGCCATTTACTTAGCCTTCCCAATGATCCAAGCCAATATGATCATTGTGTACTAGAGTCCGTTGAGTAAGAATAGAACTCTTTCGCAGATAAGGACAATTCATCAAACATCACAACCAAATGCATCAATCAACTACTGATAGGGTAGTAAAGATTATGCGGTTCATGACATCCAATAAACTTCCTTCACCAGTCTAAGCATCCTACCAAACAATTAATTATCGATAGAATAATTTAATTACCTGTATGGATCCTAGCAATATGATAAATACATACATTTATCCTTAACACTCCAATATATTATTTGACCATAATATGAGTTTAGAGATTATGCAAGTCCATATATAATCATTCACAATACGTTTGACTACAAATATTACCGTGTTCACTTTACCTTTTACCATGTTCATATATATATAAAGAGCTTTCAATTGTAGAGTATTGATGGTGAATACTCACCCAATAAGGTATGTATAAGACGATTGTAGAACCGATGTGCTATGTGTGTGAGCTACAGATAATTGAATTTAGAGAAAAAAAGAGAATGAACACCAAAATTTATAATGGTTCACCTCAGAGTAAGACTACGTTGTAAAATTCCTCAAAATAGATGAGAATTTTATTATCACTTTGAGACAACATAGAATACACGAGAGTTTTTTTTGCCAAAGATAGGACTTAAGGGTTTTTTTATACATGCTTAGTGTTATGTGGGAAAATGTGACGGACACGTGGACGAAATAGACCGCGACACGTGGTCTTGACTAAATCCCCACCAAGTAAGGAACCTTCGACGCTTATGGACCCCTCCTATTTCGCTGCAAAGGCCCAAGGATGAAGTCCAAGTCCGGGCGACTATCCCTTATGGCGTCGACTGATTGCGCCGTCGACACTAAGGGATGAAGATCTCTCGACCGTAGAAAGGGGCCACCGAAGAAGGCGGTTGAGCTAAGCAATGCTAACGACGAGGGGAACGTCCTTTAGAGGACGTAACGGGTTACGTGCATAAGTGGAGGAGGTCTGCAGCCATTAATTGTAAGCTGTCAGACCGCCTCCACAGGGGATAGAAAAGTATTACAGGGAAGCACAGAGCCGTAATGGGAGACTAATTGGCTGAGTGAACAGTGCTGATTAGTGGGCTACGTCTGGGCCTACCAGAGGAGAGCACTTGAGAGCCTCTACCTATGAAGGAAACCCCCTATGTGAAGGAAGCCCAATATAAAAAGAGGAAGACCCCAGTAAGGAAGGGGTTCGAGAGAATAACAAGGGAAGAACAAATTTAATAAGAATTATGATTGTAAGTTGTGATCTTCCAACAAAGATATACAAAATTACAGTGGATGTAGCTCTCATTTTATAGAGTGAACCACTATAAAAACTCCTTGTGTCATTTGCATGTGTATTATTTAGTTAACTTACAAACACACACACATGTTCAACAAATCCACATCCGTTAAACTATACACACGCGGCCGGTAATCCGAAGGGAAACCAAGAGGTAATCCGGTCGGTTCTCTAGGGGGCAAAATTTGACCGTCAACAATTGGCGACTCCGCTGGGAACCGAAAGCGTTCGACCCCCAACAACATAGTTATAAACCGCCGTCCATCCAGGGAATATCGGGATGGAAGAAGATCTACGCCCGATCGGAAACGAAATCCCACCTCCAGAAGAACTGCGGCCGGACCCGATGTAGATGCAGGCCCAACTAACTACTCTAACCGAGCTGGTGCGTGGGCTAATGACCGTGGTGGAGCGCTTAGATGGAAGGAATTCCATGCCGCCATTAGAAGACGCCCCGAGGCCGTAGGGACCTGCTGTGACTGGAGATCCAAACTACGGTGACCACCCACATATCCAAGAAGGAACCAGAGATAGTGACAATCACCGGGGCCCTCCTAGGCCTCGGCCTTCCCAATCCCCCGGCAGCCGTTTGGGGGCTGCCGGACTCCGAGCTCCTGAAGACCGGTTACCGAGAGGTCCAGGAAACCCCGAGGTGCTATCCCATAATCCAGGTGGAAACCCGCCAGGAGACTCAGGATCGGTCCAGGCAGGCGGCCAGGCTCGAGGCGTACCCAACGCTCAGAGGGCAGAGGCGTCGAGAGTAGCCGGCTCGGCCATTTCGACAGAGGAAGCACGCGCCATAATGGAACGTATGGCCAGCCTGGAGCAGAAACTGACAGGGGATGTGGCGGGCCTAAAAAAGAATATAGGTCGTGTGGCTGAGATTGTAAACGTCGATATCACACCCAGCCGCACACATGACCATCCATTTACTGAAGAAATAATGGCGCCCCCTCTCCCCGATAAATACAGGTCGCCGTTAATCCCACCGTATGACGGGCGAGGGGATCCCGACGACCATTTGGAGATGTACACGGGGCACATGCTCTTACACGGTTACACTGAGGAGATCATGTGCCGAGCCTTTCGAAACCATTTGACGGATTCTGCCCGAAGATGGTTTCGGACGTTGAGGCCAAACTCCATCTCAAGCTGGGACAAGCTGAAGAAAGCATTTTCCCTCCAATTCATAGGGGTCAAAAAATACGTCCCCCCAAAGCAAAATCTGACGACGATATACCAGAAGCCAAACGAGTCACTAAGGGAATGGCTTGCAAGGTATGGGAAAGCTGTCGCCGCCACGATGGACATAACAGATAGAGAAGCCTTAATGGGGGCCTTATCTAGCATGAAGAAAATTACCCCATTCAAAAGAGAGCTGAACCGGAAACCTCTGTCCAGCTACAAGGAGTTTTTAACGCGAGCACAGGGGTACATCAACGCTGAAGAGGCGGACGCAAACGACCTCGAGCACCGGACCAACAAGAATAAAGGAGCCGAGCAAGGGTCGACGCCTGCGAAACAAGATGGGAAGAAGCGTCGAGGCAGAGGAAACAAAGACAAGTAGCCCGCCGCGACGACGAGCGCTCCAGAAGCCAAGAAGCCGAGGCAAGAAGATACCCGTAAGCCTCGACTGTTCCAAAAATATGATTCCTACCATGAGCTAACGGTAGGAGTCGAGGAAGTCTTCAATCAGGTCGGCCGTGGGAACTTGCTATGCCGACCGGAACCAATGAAGTCAGACCCCAGCCGAAGGAACTAGAAGAAATTATGTAGGTTCCACGGCAATGTCGGACACCACACCAACGATTGTGCCAACCTCAAAGATGAGATCGAAAGAGTGATCCGCGAGGGGAGATTACAAGAGTTCAGGGCCGAGCCGAGACCCCGAAATGACGACCGCGGAGGGCAAAATGACAGTCGACGCCGAGAGGATAACCGGCGCCCAGAAGACCAAGAACTCGTCGGCGTCATACGGACTATCCTCGGCGGTCCTTATATAGGAGGAAACTCAAGGAGATCTCAGAAGGATTACACCCACGAGGCCAGGGGGTTTATCAGGAGCGGTTCTGGAGCGTCTCCGCTGTAAAAACCCCAAGGTACAGTCACACCAACGTGGCCTTTAACGAGGATGACGCCAGTGGGGTTCACTTCCCCCATAACAATGCCTTGGTGGTGGAAGCCATGATAGGAAACCACACCGTGTGCAGGATCTTGGTGGACAATGGGAGCTCGGTGGACCTCCTATACTCCGACTGTTTGGAGAAAATGGGGATCCAAAAGGAACAATTGGAAAAAACCTCCTGACCGCTATATGGTTTCACTGGGGACTCCGTCACCCCACAAGGGACTATCCGGCTACCCATTACCGCCGGAGAAAAACCTCGGCAGGCAACTACAATGGCCAACTTCGTGGTCATAAAGGGAGGCTCCCAGTATAACGCGGTGATCGGGAGACCAACCCTCCAGGCATTAAGGGCAATAACCTCCGTCTACCACCAAAAAGTCAAGTTCCCCACCCCAAATGGCGTAGGGGAAATGAAGAGCAACCAGTATGAAGCTAGGGTTGCGTACTCTGACGCCCTGCGTGGATACGACCAGCCAAGGAGACAGGAGGCAAGGATGGTTCACTAGGGCCTCATCGAGGACATTGACCCTAGGATCCAAGAGGAAGTCACATGGTCTCAACCCATCGAGCAGTTGGTGGAAATCCAAGTTGATGAAGCCGAGTGCACCAAAGTGCTAAAAGTGGGCTCGAGCTTAGCCCCATCACTTAAGAGTGAGATCGAAAACTTCCTCAAGAAGAACCTAGATGTCTTCGCCTGGAATCATTCCGACATGGAAGGGATCGACGCCGAGGTGATATGTCATTCCCTAAACGTCGACCCCTCATATCCGCCCAAGCGCTAGAAACGTCGACCGAGGAACCCCGAGAGGTATGAAGCGCTGAAAGAAGAGGTCGACAAGTTGATCAATAATGGGTTCATCCGGGAGGCCCATTACCCGCGTTGGGTATCAAACCCCGTTCTAGTGATCAAACCCAATGGGAATTGGAGGACATGCGTCGACTTCAGTGACCTCAACAAAGTCTGCCCAAAGGATGGCTTTCGACTCCCTCGGATAGACCAAATGGTCGACGCCATGGCGGGACACGAAATGCTAAGCTTTATGGATGCCTACTCCGGAAACAACTAGATCCACATGCATCCAGCCGACGAGGAGCACACATCCTTCATAACTGACAGGGGCCTCTACTGCTACAAGGTGATGCCCTTCGGCCTAAAAAATGCAGGGGCGACCTATCAGAGGTTTGTGAATAAAATGTTCGCTCAGCAGCTCGGCAAAACAATGGAGGTCTATGTCGATGACATGCTTGTAAAAAGTTTCAGGGCTAGCCATCACGTCAATCATCTGGGGGAAGTGTTTGGTGTACTGAGAAAATACCACATGAAGCTCAATCCCCAGAAATGTGCCTTTGGAGTTGGGTCGGGGAAATTCCTCAGCTTTATGGTTAGCAACCGTGGGATCGAAGCTAACCCCGAGAAAATTAAGGCCCTACAGGACATGCGGTCCCTGACAAGGCTAAAGGAAGTACAAAGATTAACAAGATGTGTCGCCGCCCTAAATAGGTTCGTATCAAAGGCGACCGACAAATGCGTCCCCTTCTTCGATGCTTTGAATGGGAGCAAGCGCTTCAAGTGGACACCCCAATGTGAAGAGGCCTTCCAGAAATCGAAGGAGCATTTGGGCAAGCCCCCAATTTTGTTAAAACCAAACGTCGATGAAGAGCTTAGTCTATACCTCTCCATGTCCCAACACGCCGTAAGCTCCGTATTAGTAAGAGAAGAAGAAAGGGTGCAGTTGCCGTTCTACTACGTGAGCAAAAGGCTCCTCGACGCCGAGTCAAGATACAGCGAAATGGAGTGCCTAGCCCTCGCCCTAATGGTAGCTTCAAGGAAGCTTCGGCACTATTTCCAGTCTCACACAATACGTGTTCTACCAACCACCCGCTAAGGCAGGCTCTACAAAAGCCCAAAACTTCCAGTTGACTCCTCACGTGGTCGGTAGAATTAAGCCAGTTCGACATAAAATATGTGCCAAGAGCTGCGATCAAGGGCCAAGCACTCGTCGATTTTCTGGCTGAGTTCTCTCATAGGCCAGCTCCCGCCACATCTGAAGAGGTCGAGGTTACAAAATGGAAGCTCTACGTGGATGGGGCGTCGAGCGAAAACGGATCAGGAGCCGGTGTCTTATTAATCAGCCCCGAAGGCCACAAGGTTACCTCGGCGGTTCGATTTAAATTCAAGGCGTCGAACAATGAGGTGGAATATGAAGCATTAATTGCCGGACAACGGTTAGCCAGCCACCTGAAGATCGAAAGGCTCAGCGTCTTCAGTGATTCTCAACTGGTCGTTGCGCAAGTAAAAGAAGAATACCAAGCGCGCGGCGAGAAGATGGGAGCGTACTTGAGGAAGGTAAAAGAAGAACTCGTTAAGTTCAAAAACTATGAGATACTCCAAATACCACGAGCCAAAAATGCAAACACCGACGCGCTTGCAAAGCTAGCATCTTCCAGAGAAGCTGACACGTTAGGGGTTGTTCCTATCGAAGAATTAGAGCGACCAACTATCGAGGAAAAGGTTAAGGCGTTAATCGTCCAAGTAAGTGAAAATTGGATGACTCCACTCATCCATTACCTAATGGATGCACAACTGCCGAACGATAAAGATGAAGCCAGACGGATTCGGTATAGAGCTGCTAGGTACTTGTTGTACGACGGCTTGCTCTATCGGCGAGGCTACTCAACCTCTCTACAACGGTGCTTGCATGATGCCGAAGCCCAGAAGGTCCTTCATGAAATCCATGAGGGAGTCTGCAGTAACCACACTGGGGGGCAGTCTCTGGCTCTAAAGGTTTTAAGGCAAGGATACTACTGGCCCACGCTCAAAAAGGACACTTTCCAATACGCCCGGTGCTGTGATAAATGCCAAAGGTATGCCACAATTCCTAGAGCGCCCCCAGAAAATTTAACTTCCATTCTCATCCCTTGGCCCTTCGCCAAATGAGGGGTTGACCTGATCGGGCTGTTACATCTTGCACCCGGAGGATTTAAGTTTACAATCGTTACGGTGGACTACTACACAAAGTGGGCAGAGGCAAAGGCCCTAACTACAACCACGGAAGCGGCCTGCACCAAATTCATGTGGGACCACATCGTATGCAGGTTTGGGGTTCCCCACTCAATAGTATCCGACAATGGAAAGCAGTTCGACAACGCCTTAACACGCCGATTCTGCGATAGCTTAGGCATCCGGAAAGACTTCTCGGCGCCGATTCATCCACAATCAAATGGACAAGTTGAAGCGGTCAATAAGATACTAAAGTATACCTTCAAAAAGAGACTCGATGATCTGAAAGGGAGATGGGCCGAGGAACTTCCCAAGGTCCTATGGGCATACCGAACGACGAGCCGAACTACTACAGGGGAGACACCTTTCTCCATGGCATATGGCGTCGAAGTAGTGCTCCCCATAGAAATCGAAACGCCGACTCTAAGAACCGTCGTCCATAACGACGATGACAACGCAGAAGGCATGAACGGAGAACTCGACTTGTTGGAAGAAAAAAGGCTCGACTCCCAACTGCGTCTCGCCGCCTATCAGCAAAGAACGGCGCGATACTACAACAAGAAAGTTTGACAGAGAAGGTTCATCCCAGGGGACCTAGTGTTGAAAAGGGTAACGCAAAGCACGAAACCCAAGAATAGCGGTCCACTAGGCCCAACCTGGGAAGGGCCCTACCGCATAAAGGAAATGCTACGTCCCGGCACTTACATTTTGGAGAGCCTTGACGGCAAAAAGATTCAACACCCGTGGAATGCAGAACAACTAAGGCTGTACTACCAATAATGTATGAAAATCTCACATATCTCAATTGTACATTCTTTACAGATTAAATAAATTGACATGTTTACAGAAAGAAAAGAATTCACCCCTTAATAACATGTCTACTTAAAAAACAACCAAGGTTATATTAGACAGACATGGGGGGACAGGGGTCCACGGGTTAATAAAGAAAAGACGACGACCCCAAGGGATACAATCGACGTCAGATCCTCCAAGGAGGAAAGACAAAGACTTAGCAAAATTCCAAGGAATTTTCTGAGACGACGACCCCAAGGGGTACAATCGACGTCAGATCCTCTAAGGAGGAAAGACAAAAGCTTAGCGAAATTCCAAGAAATTTTCTAAGACAACGACCCCAAGGGGTACAATCGACGTCAGATCCTCCAAGAAGGAAAGACAAAGACTTAGCGAAATTTCAAGGAATTTTCTGAGACGACGACCCCAAGGGGTACAATCGATGTCAGATCCTCCAAGGAGGAAAGACAAAAGCTTAGCGAAATTCCAAGAAATTTTCTAAGACGACGACCCCAAGGGATACACTCGACGTCAAATCTTCCAAAGAGAAAAGACGACGACCCCAAAGGGTACACTCGACGTCAGATCTTCCAAAAAGGAAAGGTGAAGACTTAGTAAAATTCTAAGGAGTTCTAAGAAAGCAGCAATTGCAAATCAAGGTATAAATTAAAACTATTGTCTTTTATACATATATAAGGAGCAGATAAAATAAAAAGATGTCTGAATCAACAAAGAGTTACAAACAAGAGAGAGACAGGTAAAAATCATTCAGGCCTCGCCGCCAGCTGCCGATTCTTCACCGTCACCAGGCGGGGAAATGTTGTCGTTGTCAACAGGAGGAGGAGAGTTGTAAAGGAAGCTCAAATCCCACTCAGGACGCTCCTTCTTGATCAGGTTGACAATTTGTTGACCCGCAGATTGAAAATCCCTGGTACGGATGTCAGTGAGCTCCTGAGAAGCCTTAAACTCCTTAACAATCTCGGCGCACCTGGCGTCGAAAGCAAATGCAGCTTCTGCCTTAGCTTCCCTCTTCCAGTCAGTTTTCCCTTCAACAAAACGCTTCTCCGCTTCCCCAGCTACTTCAAACAACTTTTTGTCATACAAGTTCGCCCACTCCTTGAGACCCGCGACCTTGTTTTTCAACTTTTGTAGTTCATCTTCCAGACTCGCCAGCTTGGCCAAGGCCAAGTCCCTCTTCTCAACAGCATCATCTAGTTTCTTTTTGGCGTCGAAAACAAGGGACTGAAGCCTGGCCTCCAGTTCGTCCATCTCATTTTTATGCTCCTCGACCTTGACGAGGTCAAGGAGGTTGAGAATGGAAAGAACCAAGCTCTGAAATGTTGAAGGTCAGAAAAGTAGAAATACAGAATGACGAGCTAAAAAAAGAAAGAGGGAATCTTACATGGATCTGGAAGGAAATCTATTTTCGCTGACGGTCGACCAAAGAAGAGTGGGCGACAGCAACCCAATGTGGCTCAAGGAAGGACTCATAAAGAGCTTGAAAGATGAGGGAGAAGCGACGGGGAAGTTTCAGTATCACCCCAATCTCGGCATCAGATATATCCGAGACTTGGAACTTGGGGTCCATAATTTTAGCTTCTGGAATAAGCACGCGCTCTCTCAGCACCAGCGAAATGTTGACATTGGGAATGGGGACCATCGGCGTCCACGTTTCTGTCACCGGCGTTTTTTCCCTGTGACTCTTTTTTCGCACAAGTTCCGCCTCTGCCTCCGACCCCGAAGGACCCTTGGTCTTCCTGCTCTTTGGGACGCGGGAAGAAGAAGCTTTCTCTTTTCCCTTCGACGGGGGCGGATGGCTCGGCGGGGGCTGTTGGTCTGACGGCGGCTACTGGCTTGGCCCAGACTGCTGGCTGCCAGGAAGTTGGATCTTCAAAGACGCCATCTCTGCAGGGAACAACGAGGTTAAGATACAGTCAACATTGGAAGAACCCAAGTCACAATCAAGAAAGGCGTCGAAAGCAAAGAATACCTTCGTCGTTTAGGTGAAAGTATTGACGGACGGTGTCTAAATTAGCGGAGTCTGGGAGATCAAGGATTAAACCGGCGTCGCGAAGGTTTTTCTTGGTCAGAAGCGTTTCGATATAACGAACCTTTGACGAGAAAGAAAAAGCCTTCTCAATCCTCACCAAGTTGTTCCCCGAGAACTTCGGCCGGACCTGACTGACTGTAACACGAATGGAATGTCAATAGAAGGACAGAAAAAATCAAAGTCAGATAAAAGAAAGCCAAAAGACTTACCCATGTTCCCAAACGCCGCCTGCACCTGCCTTCGACGGGGCAGGCGGTCGTTGGGATGAAAGTTGAAAGGCCCCCAAATCATGAAGAACATGGGCTTCCACTCATGTGACGATGAGGGAGTGCCCAGTATAAGCTTCCCAAATCTTGGCTGGGACCTCCCGTGACCACTCAAAAAATACCACCACTCACACTTAGCAACGTGGCATAGCCTATACATGAATCGGAACTCATCTATAGGGAGTTCCATGTCGAATTACTAGTGCCATAAAATCTAGGCCCCAGCGAAGCAGTACCAGAAGTTTAGCGCCAGCTGAGCGGGGGAAATGCCGTAAAAGTGGCAGTAGTCTTTACGGAGGGGTGAACTGGGAGGGTCATCCCCGCAGTAACAGCTCTGGTATAAACCGGAAGATATTCGGTCGGCGGCATGCTGGTTCTAAAATGCACGTCCGGGAGAAGGTATTCGAACCACCTCCCGTCAATGCACCCTTCCTTCACAGCCCGGATGATATCCTTGTTCCGGACCCTCGACGCCACAACGTCGGCTGTGAAGAAAGGCCTATCCGGCTCACCGCTCATGGCAGCCAAAGGGGCATTTACCATCGAGGCAGCCACCCCGCCTACGTCGCCCCCCGTGAAAGGGATCTGTTCTGCTGCCTCATCCAAAATCCGCTCGAAGCTTTCAAATTCACTACCAAAGCTATCGCCTAGTGCGTATCTAGTTTCATGTCCAGCCCCGATGTCTTCTATGTCTCTCAGCACGGAATCGACGCTGGAAGACGAAGAAGACCAGGAGATCTCCACCACAGAAGGGGGGTCTGGGCGGACGACGGGAGAATCCTCTCGACTGGGGGAACTTTAGGCCATTGTTCTGATCAATTAAACAGGCAAGAAGCTAAGTTAAAGTCCTAATGTCGAGAAGATGGAAGGATGGCTATCCTAAGCAATGATAACTCAAATGCCTCAACTCAACGCCGACCATTCATATGAGAATGGTGACGGTGAGTGCTCGTAGGATTCCAGGTTCTCCAGAACCCAAAAACCGGAAGCACACAGACAACAAGAGGACAATATCCAACACGAAAAAAACAAAATGGAGTAAGTCTCCCTAACTTCTACATTTCGCGCATTCTTTAGACATATACACCTAGTTCAAACAAAAAATAGAAGGAGCCCATGTATAAGAGCAGCAGACAGAGGGCAAAAAGGCTTACCGGAGAAGAAGGATTCCCGGGAAAGTCTGGAGAGAAGAACGGCTGCGCGGTGCGCCTCGAAAAAGCAGAAAGCACGAACCGGAGGTTGGAGAGGAAGGAGTTCGTCGGAGAAGGCGGTGGTCCAACAGATGCGAAAAGAATCTGAAGTTTTGAAAAAATGGCTCCCGAGTTCGCAGAGGGTATTTAAAGGGACGGGCATCCTCGACCCTGACCGCCAGATGAAAATCTTAGAAATCCAATGGCCAGGGAATCCTGCCCGGATCTGACGGTGATAAGATAGGGCGGGAAGCAAAGAGGTCGCGATCCAAAGGCCCGTATCCATTCTTTCAAAATAAAGTCGTACGTTATCATGAGAAATCAATCGACGCAACGGTTGCGCTCCCCGAAGGATATCCGAAGCACCCAGGCCATCATTACAAACGGAGGCTCAGGACTGATTTTCCACACCCAAAGCATGAGAGGGCAACCGAACCTAAGTACGAGGCCACCCAAAAGAAGCGCTCGACTTGGGGGTAGCTGTTGTGTGGGAAAATGTGACGGACACGTGGACGAAATAGACCGCGACACGTGGTCTTGACTAAATCCCCACCAAGCAAGGAACCCTCGACGCTTACGGACCCCTCCTATTTCGCTGCGAAGGCCCAAGGATGAAGTCCAAGTCCGAGCGACGATCCCTTATGGCGTCGACTTATTGCGCCATCGACACTAAGGGATGAAGATCTCTCGACCGCAGAAAGGGGCCACCGAAGAAGGCGGTTGAGCTAAGCAGTGCTGACGACGAGGGGAACGTCCTTTAGAGGACGTAACGAGTTACGTGCAGAAGTGGAGGAGGTCTGCAGCCATTAATTGTAAGCTGTCAGACCGCCCCCACAGGGGACAGAAAAGTATTACGGGGAAGCACAGAGCCGTAATGGGAGACTAATTGGCTAAGTGAACAGTGCTGATTAGTGGGCTACGTCTGGGCCTACCAGAGGAGAGCACTTGAGTGCCTCTACCTATGAAGGAAACCCCCTAAGCGAAGGAAGCCCAATATAAAAAGAGGAAGACCCCAGTAACGAAGGGGTTCGAGAGAATAACAAGGGAAGAACAAATTTAATAAGAATTATGATTGTAAGTTGTGATCTTCCAACAAAGATATACAAAATTACAGTGGATGTAGCTCTCATTTTATAGAGTGAACCACTATAAAAACTTCTTGTGTCATTTGCCTGTGTATGATTTAGTTAACTTACAAACACACACACATGTTCAACAAATCCACATACGTTAAACTATACACACGCGGCCGGTAATCCGAAGGGAAACCAAGAGGTAATCCGGTCGGTTTTTTGTTAGCGAAATTTGACCGTCAACACTTAGGTCGGCACGTTTAAATTTGAATCTAGTCCTAATGTAATTATCTCTTCTGATTACAATCATTATCTCTTAGCCGCTCTTCTAACCTCTGTTGTTAAAGTGGTAGATATTAGATAATGTGTAGATCTAGTTTTTAAAGCTCAAACCATCATTAATGGAGGACCACTAACATCGATTTCACTACTAAAAAAGGATTAATATTCACTAAACGACATTAATGGTAACCATTTCCTACTGGGCGTGAATGCCTTTAACGTCAACAGGTCGGAACTAACAATCGCTTTCCCGTAGAAATATTATTTTGGGGTGTATAATAATAAAAATTTAAGATAAAACCATTTTGGTATCATGTATTATAGTGAAACGTGTTGTTAACCCTACCAAAAAAAAAAAAAAAAAAAAAAGGTCATTTTTGTGACATTTTATTTAGTGATGTTTGCAGGAAAAATGTCGCAATAAGTTTTGTGACATTATCTGAAAATATCACTCAAAATTAGCACAAATGCCAGTAAATAGTAGTAACTAGGGGCAGTTTAAAATGTCACTGAAATTAAGGTTAGGTTACTTTTTAAAATGACTCTAAAAGTGAGCTTTATTGAGATTTTAAAAACGTTACTAAAATTTAGCTTTAGTATCATTTTAGAATGTGATTAAAAGTTAGTTTTAGTTACACTTTAAAAATATCGTAAAATATGTCTTTACTGTGGCATTTTAGAAAGAGTCGCCGAAAACTTGGTTTTCTTAGACCCACGTTTTATCCATATTAACAACCACCTACATGATCTCCACTTTTTCATTATCCATAAAACAAGATGTTGTGTTAATTGCATGGTGATTTATTATAGTTATTTATTCCCATTCAGACGTTACCTATATATATGACAGGTGAAGATAGCTATTCTTGGAGAGGTATGCATACAGTTTTAAACTCACTCGTGTAATTGGATAAGATCTTATTTCCAAAACATTCATTTTCTGGTTTGAACAATTTGCAGATGTAGAGACACCTATGACAAATTTTCAGCATCTTATTTCAGTTTGTGTTTATCTGACGCATATGAAACTGAAAGTCTCGAAAATCACCGAGATATAATTCTATGTAAGTATGTAATTACTGGATTAAATCGTACTAAATGCCAAGGTTTTTGTTATGATCAGTTCTTTTTTTTTTTGGGTCAATTGTTATGATTAATTCTAACTTCTACAGTATTCTTTCTATTTAGCAAGGGAGCAACAATACGAAGTTGAATTGTTAACAAGAAATCGATTTAGTGGATTAGTCTCATCAAATCCAAAAGGATTGGAGCAGTACCGGTACCACTCTCAATTAGATTTTCTCTGGTAGTTGCAGTACTACAAGCCTAGCCATTGATGAACATTAAAATTGAGCAAGAGTTTGGGAGTTAGTTTTCTTAAAGAAAACGCAACTTGATGCTTGAGGATGACTGCCTGAGGAGAAAAGATAATCATGAAAATCTTTTTTGTTATGTATTATGATGTTTTGGTTTCATGCTTTGTGAACCTGATGTGGTTTCATTTTTGTTTATCAACTATTACTATTATTATTACTTTTTATGATTATTTTTTGCAATTGTTTAGTGGTTTATTCGTTGGGTTTGATACTTTGTACTTGTACAGTACATGTATTTATTCTTTGAGTTAATTAATTTATATTATGTGTAATTTACCACTACGTCTGTCGCTATTTCTTACGAGTATTTGTTGTTTTTTATGTTAAAAATGAAAACTTAAAAAATATCAGAACTAAACTTTGTCGCATCTATTATTTAAAAAACGATAATACTAATATAGAAAAATTTGAAAATATATTGCATTAAAAATCTGAAATACATAATTTTTTATTTACTATAATCTAGTGACATTTTAAAATACCACATTATATTATTCTATAATATATTATCATTTTAAAATGTTACAAAAAAAGTATATCGTGATGTCATTTCTAAATGTCACTATAACATTGTTTTGTGACATTTTAAAATGTGACTATATATAAGTTTGGTGACATTTTGAAATGTCATAAAATCAATATATAGTGACAATTTAAAATGTCACAGACTTTTGGCTATATTGGTATCTGTGACATTTTCGGCAAATGTCACTAATGTAGAAAAATGTAACTAAGATGTTTTCAAAAATATTGAGATACTATTTTAATATTATTAAAAATATAAAATACTAAATACATGTTTCCTTACAATACCTGGTGTTAAAATGATTTTATCCTTAAAAAATTTTAATGGATTTGATTGTTTTAAGCTTTATTCAAGGGCTCTATGAGAATTTGATATTGAGTAATATTTATGTTTTACAATGACGGGACTGTCATTCTGATTTCTTTTTTTTTAATAGAGCATGTTACTAATTTTGGTAAGTTCTTGACCTCAGCGATGGAAAAGAACACTACAACAAATATCAAAATCAGTAGCAGTTCAAAAACGCTATTAATCACTAACAATAGCGCTTTTTAGAGCGCTAGGACAGCAGGCGCTATTATAGGTCCTAAGAAAACATAGCGTTTTAGGAGAGTTATAGAAAGCGCTATAGAATTGAAATATTATAGCGTTTAAAACAAGCTATTTTCATCCTATTACAGCTCTTTAGCATAGCTACGATACAGATTAATAACTTTTTTTTCTTGTTATGTTCATACGCTTGTAACTTTTTAAAATTATTATTGATATCCTTTTCAATTCATGCAAATAAATGGTAATTTCAAGATATGTGATATATCTAAATAGGAGCATTCAAATTAAAACATAAAAACATTCAACATATCAATTGTTATCAGTATCTACCAAGCTGGCAATAAAATTACATCTACAACATAATTCATACAATGTCCAAAACCTTAACATTCAAAACAAGTAAAGAAAACAAAGGAATAGCTGGAAATAACAAAGTATCCAAAACGTCTAACTAAGTGAAATGGTGAAGTAAATCCTTCCATCTTGACAAAATGCTTTAACAAAAAAGTCATCTCCACCGTTTAACCTGTAAGAAAGTGATCCACTATCAAAACAATAATCAAACTCAACTAAAACTTCCACCATTTAACCTATAAATAAAGCAAGGACTAGTTACATCATTCACAACTACGTAGCCACATCCACAATGTTTTGCAGTGAGTTAGAGGAAACATGGCCCATCAAAGATGCATATATTTTCCATTAAAAAGGTATTTCAGAAACTCGACGCTTTTCCTTAAACACAAATACATGACAATCAGTACGAGACATCTCTGGCCGCCATAGTGATATGATTATGGTTATTCGGTATTACCAAATGCCTTCTCATGGATAAAAATTTTAAAAACCTTAAACATAAATATGCAACAGCCCAGTCATCTAAGATATCTGACGCATGCGTGACCCTGTTAAATAATAGGACCAATTTCACACTTTCAGGTGTGAATCATAACACTCTGGAGCATATTAGACTAAAAGAAGAATGGAAAAAGAGATACCTAATGGACAGTGAATCCAAGTAAGAAACTTACCAATACAACAGGACCATCCTGCTTGGCCCTGTACAATATCCAAAACCTGCGGAATAATAAGGAAAAAACTTTGTTTAAAGCAACGAAAAACTCAACGTCTCACATGAAAAGAGCTATTAAAACTTACATCCTTTTCTCAGACCCAACCAGTACTCGACATGTTCAGCAGTCAGGAAAAGAGATAGCGGTAAATGATATTGAGAAATACAAGAATTCACCTTAAACCAACATATAAAAAATAGTACGGTTTTCAAAGTATGGAGATTAACCACTCAATTCAATTATAGCCTCTTAATATGACCTCCATATATTCAGCTCAAAAGAATGTACACAATACCTAATAACCTAAAAGAAAATCAGTTCAAGATTTCAAGAAAATCCATTTTCTTTGGGTTAATCGACTCGATTTCGCACTTGCCGATCCAAAGAGAATGATGCCCTCAAAAAACTAAGAAAGAAACCCAATAAAAGTACCGATTTTGATGTCCAGTACGCAGAGCAAATTTTAGGGCTACACAATTGAAGAAAGAAACAAAATTGAATAATATAATATGCGGATTTGGGAGATAATTGACTAAGAGTGTGAAAAAACTGAAACAGTAAAGGAACCACAGCCAATGCTTCCATACAAAATTTCAGAACAGTAACCAGAGCTTTGGACTCTGGACTTGTACTGTTACTCAAGGTTGTGGGAACTGCACTAACGTCATTTTCAACAAAGCCACTCAAATGCTTCATGGGAGGATGTAGGGAGACATTTTTCACATTTTTCAACAAAGCATAGAGCTTGAAAAAAATATAAAAGAAAAAAAAAACCCCAATAATAATTTATTCGAAAATTCAGCTATATCCAATTTTATTCAATAAAGGGGTTGTTCTTTGCAGAACCAATGCTCCAAAAAGATTATGGCATCGTTCATTTCACCGATTCGAGTTTTCAGTTTTAAGTTTTTACAGTAAAAAGTTCTCAGAAAATGTCACATCTAACTTTTTCTGCTACAGCGAAAAGCTCTCAGAAAATGTCGCATCTCAACTCGAATCCATGAAGTGAACGAGGCCTATATATTTACACAAAACCTATCACAAAGATTAAATTTTTTTCGTCAAAAAGATCGAGAATTCACGATTTGAAAAATAGGAGGAAAAAGTGGAAAACTCTACCTCAAAAATAGAAGCTCCTTCCTCAAAATTTCTTGAGGGCTTAGCATCCCGACGTCACCCTCAACATTTTGAATCAAGTAGTGTTGACCTCCACCGCCGGAGATGGCGGCTCACGGCGTGGCGGCGCTCCGGTGAGCTTCCGACCGTGATGGATTCCATAGGCAATACGGGTGCCATCTCGTTCTCCTCTTCGTTGTGAACTCATAAAAACAAGAATCACTCAATTCCGATCAAGAAATTTTTCTTGGAAGAAGAGAGAGAAAGTTCGGCAAAGGAAGAGAAGAACGAGAAGGAGAGAGAGAGTACATGTAGAATAAGGAGAGGCAGAAAAATAAATATGAGAAAGAGAGAGAAATTTCAATTTTCACAGCCCGCCAAAATAGATTTTCTAATATATATATATATATTGAAAATAACTTTTTAAAAACGCTATGAAATGTAATCAAAATAAGTTTTAATAGCGGTTTTTTAAAAATGCTATAATTAAACGTTATTAAAAGTCCCTTTTAGTGTAGTGGAAATTTTGACTTTCGTTGATATTTTTCTGCGTATATTTAACAATATCATTCGTTGAAGTGCTGGGAATCTCATATGATAATATGACGTGGCAGTGACATCCCGCTAGAAATCCTTGTAACTACTTGGGAACTTGAATAGGATAATAGTACACTTAGGCTAAAGGTGTAAGTTTGGGTCGTCTGGTCTGGCCCGAAGGGAAATTTCAGGCCAAGACGGGCCAGGCTTAAAAGAGAGAGGCCTAAGTCTAAAAAATTTATGACCGGCCCAAAATTTTATAAAGTATTCAAAAAAATATTTAAAAATATGATGTTTGGGTTGGGCTGGCCAAACCCGTAAGGAGAGAGGGTCGGTCCAGTCTGGTCCTAAACTTAAAAAATTTAGAGTCGGGTCGGTCCAGTCCAACAATAATGGGCCTTAGGCTGGTTTATTTAACCCGGCCTAAACTTGCAGCTCTAACCCAGGCCATCCCATGTTTTTCAATTTATAATTTATTTTTTAAAGTCTCTATTCTGTTATTGCATAGAAAAAAATACAACCATTAGAGTTAATCTTTGAAACCGAAGAGGAGTTGATACAATGGCATTTTGAAATGAATATTAGCATTGTTAATCTATGAATTATGTGCTAAGCCAAATTAGTCTCAGGCCTTGTGATTAATATTTCCATTCTTTTTTTATCCTATTGTATTAGTAATTTGCTTTGTATAAGTGGTCCACAGACTCCTTTTACGACACGTATATAATTGGTTATATTTCTTTCTTACCTCTTTATATAAAGCCTGAGCTACTTTACCATTTTGTACATATTCAAGACATAATGAAATGATATAGAACATTCTTTGTCCTTCCTTTCATCTTCTTCTTTCTTTGCAAATTATTTTATTCAACTTGGTGTCAGAGCATTTCTCTTTCTCGATCCTATGGCCTCTGAAAAATTCTCATATGAGATTTCATCTTCTCAAGCTACCCAAACCCTCAACTATCTATCAAGCTAGATGATGACAATTTTCTGTTGTGGAAGAACCAAATGCTCAACATTATCATCGCTCATGGCTTCAGTGATTTCATTGACGGATCTCGACCTTGTCTTCCAAGATTTCTTGGAACCAACCTGGTGAAGTGAACCCAAATTACACAGTTTGGTAAAGGTATAATCGTCTCCTCATAAGCTGGTTCTATACTTCTCTCACTAAAAATTCTCTTGCTCAGATTGTGGGCTATAACACAGCCTATGAGATTGGGAAGCATTGAATCAGATCTATGCTTCCTCTTGCATTTCCCAACTATCCACATATAGAACTCAGATTCAAACTATAAAGAAAGGAGGTATAACTGCAATGCAATATATTCAAAAACTTAAGGGTCTTTCTAATCGCCTTGCCTCAATCGGAAAATTTATCTCTGAGAAAGATTACTTAATTTACTTATTTCAAGGACTGGATCAGAATTACAATGGATTTGTGTCTTCTAGCAGTGCTAGACCTAATTTTCCAAGTATTGAAGAGGTCCATAACTTACTACT
Source organism: Morus notabilis (assembly GCF_000414095.1). Taxonomy (NCBI): domain Eukaryota; kingdom Viridiplantae; phylum Streptophyta; class Magnoliopsida; order Rosales; family Moraceae; genus Morus; species Morus notabilis. The sequence goes on along the minus strand of NW_010364747.1, from coordinate 359,186 downwards.
TATTTCAGATGCTCAACTTGATCCAATTTTAGCTAATGTTGCAGCTTCAAACCAACCCAACTTCTCAAAACCTCCCTACCCACATACTAATTTCACAAAATAGAACCACCAATACTCAACCAACAGCTCTCAGACTCCCTTCAATCCATCTCATCATAGCATCCTTGGCAAACCACCAAACCAAAACAATACCCAGCAATGGAGACCCATAAACACTTATCAAGCTGGAAACAAACCAAAATGTCAGATCTGTCGCAAATTTGGCCATACTACAGACATGTGTTACCACAGGACTGATCTGAACTATAAACCACAGCCAAGACCTCAAGCCCATAATACTACCTTCTATCCAACCCCAATTTATCCAAATCAACACCCTACCCAATCTTCCACTTCACCTGCAATTTCTCCACTAGTGAGCTCTTGGTTTATGGATTCTGGTGCAACCTATAACTTTACTCCACATATTCAAAATCTATCGAACCATGCTCCTTACTCTGGACCTGACAATATCACTGTTGGCAATGGTAACCAAATCTCTATCTCTCACACTGGCTCCACATCACTTCACACACCCACATCCTCTTTGCATTTACATAATGTTTTGCATACACCTACAATATCACATAATCTAATTAGTGTTAGACGTCTCTCTGTGGATAATAATACCTCTGTTGAATTATTTCCTACATGTTTTGTTGTTAAGGACCTCCATTCCAAGCAAATTCTGCTCCAGGGCAATCTTGAAAAAGGTCTCTATTAAGCCATTGCAAATTCCACCTTCACCGATGCAGTGGCTGCCCTTCCAGTCAGTTTTCTCTCTCATTCCACCAATACTTCCAAGCTCACCAACTTATGGCACAACTGCTTAGGACATCTAGCTTCTCTTATTGTCAACAAAGTGTTACAACATTGTAATCAGAAGAGTTTTCCATTGTCTAGTTTTGAATTTTGTAATTCTTGTAAATTTGGCAAAAGTCATAGGTTACCGTTTACTCAGTCCACTTCTAGAGCTCAAAGGTCCTTTCAACTTATTCATACAGATTTATGGGGTGCGTCTCCTATAGTATCAGTTACCAAAATAAAATATTTTATCCTTTTTTGGATGATTACTCACGGTTTTCTTAGATCTATTCCTCAAAGTCAAAAGTGATGCTTTTCCTACCTTTCTTAAATTCAAAGCTCTTGTGGAAACTCAGTTTAATGCCAAAATAAAAGCAATTCAAACTGATGGTGGTGGTGAATATGCTCCCTTTACTCCATTTCTTACCAACTTGGGCATTTTTCATCGATTATCTTGTCCTATCACATCTGAACAAAATGGCTGTGTGGAGAGAAAACACAGGCATGTTGTTGAGCTTGGTTTGTCCATGATGTCTCTAGCATCGTTGCCCTTCAAATACTGGACTTGTGCCTTTCATATTGCTGTGTACCTCATAAATAGACTTCCAACAGTAATTCATTCCTACAAATTTCCATTTGAACTGTTGTACAACAAACTTCCCTCATACTCTCTCTTAAAAGTCTTTGGTTGTTCTTATTTCCCTTGCCTTCGCCCTTATAACAAGCATAAACTTGAATACAGGTCTCAAGAATGTATCTTCCTTGGCTATAGCTCTCAGCACAAAAGCTACATTTGCCTAAGCAAAGCCACTAGCCGAATCTACATTTCACGGCGTGTTGTCTTTAATGAGTTTGCATTCCCTTTTTCTCAATCTGCTCCTTCTTTCTCCAATTCTATGTCAACACCAGTCTCTATAATTCATCTCACGTCATTACCTCCTACCTCACCTTCTAAATCTATCCTCTCCAACTCCAACCCAACACCCTCTAATTCTTTTCCATCCCCTTCCTCCACTAGTTCTGCCTTAGAATCTCAACCTAGTCATGTGTCTCCACAAGACTCTACCACTATTTCTGTGATTAATGATGTTGCAAGTACTATGCATGACACAAATACACCACTTTCTCCCTCATCTCCGTCACCTCTTCCCCCACAAAAACCATCTAAACAACCAAAACCTACTACCAACACACACCCCATGCAAACACGTCTCAAAGATGGCATTGTCAAGCCCAAAATTTATTTCTCCACCACTCATGTTGACCCTCTCTTTGAACCTTCGACATACAAACAAATTGCTTCATATGACCATTGGATTCAAGCCATGCAACTGGAAATTGATGCCTTGCACAAAAATGGCACTTGGATCCTTGTCCCACCTCCTTTGTCACATTAACCAGTCGGCTGCAAATAGGTTTAAAAAGTCAAACTTAAACTAGATGGTTCTCTTGAGCGTTACAAAGCCCGTTTGGTAGCCAAAGGTCATCACCAAACTGAAGGAATTGACTACTTTGAGACTTTTAGCCCGGTTGTTAAACCAACAACCATCTGTCTTGTCTTTAGCCTATCAACTCAATTTGCTTGGCCTATACAACAACTTTATGTGCACAATGTATTTCTTCGTGGTGATCTTCAAGAAGAGGTTTACGACTCAACCTCCAGGCTTTGTTCACCCTCAATTTACTAATTATGTTTGTTGTCGCAACAAAGCCTTATATGGTCCTAAATAGTCCCCGCAGGCTTGGTTTACTAAGTTGAGCTCTTGGCTAATTGATTGGGATTTACTGGTTCAAAATCTGATACATCCATGTTTGTTCTTCATACTCAACATGATATTCTCCTCGTCCTTGTCTACGTTGATGACATAATTGTGACGGGTAACAACATTACTCTTGTTCAGAAACTTATTGGTGCTCTAAATTCTGCCTTTTCTTTAAAGAATTTGGGTGCAATACACTACTTTCTTGGCATTAAGGTTTGTCGAACAACTGATAGCTTGCATTTGAGCTAGACAAAATATTTCTCTGATTTACTTGCCCGAGTCAACATATTGGATTGTAAACCATCTCCAACTCCATTGTCCCCTACTGCCTCTCTGTCTCTCTATAATGGTTCTCCCTTGTCTGACCCCTATTCATATAGAAGTGTTGTTGGCGCCTTACAATACTGCACCCTTACTCGCCCCGACATTGCCTTCTCTGTGAACAAATTATGCCAGTTTATGCATCAGCCAACATATCAGCATTAGCAACCTGCCAAACGGGTCCTTCGATATTTAAGAGGATCCATCAATTTTGGTCTCTCCTTCTCCACTCACACTGATCTTACTCTAACCTCCTACACAGATGCTGACTGGGCCACTTCTACTGATGATAGAAGAAGTACCGGTAGACATTATTTATTTTTGGGTTCTAATTGTTGGTTTTCAAATCGAATTCGGATGCGGAAGCGTGAGGGTAGCGGATCGTATATAACAAAAATTTTCATAAAACCTTTGAGATACTCTATAGATTATATTAATTTATGCACGAATAAATTAATCACATTAATTTATTTAATAAGAACTCATTTAGGAATTATACCTGACGACCAATTAGGATGATAACTTGAGTTCTTTGACCACGAACAATCCTTGCTTTAAAGCTTTGTGTTTAGAAAACCAATGTCTTCCACGTCAATTTCCAAAATCTCCTCTTCTATTTTATCCATTATGGCCGGCCACCTATAGAGGATTTTATCCTTGTGTGGCGCCAAATACAGACAGGGAAAGAAGAGAAAATCATCATTTATCCTACAGTCTAATTTTGACTCAAATTTAAATTCCAATTTAAGTCAAACTTAAAATTAATTTGAATTCTAAATTGAACAACTTATCAAATAAGTTTAAATGGATAAAATTAGATGTGTTCACATTGTGTTTTCACACTATGTGTTCATACTATGTGAACACCTTCACATAAGTGATTCAAAATTCAAATTCAAATTTAAATAGTCACATTATTTAATTCATATTTAATTCATAATTAATTATTCTCGAGTGTTTAATTTTAGAATTCGGTAATTCTAAAATTTCTATTTTGCTCTTTGTGTCTTGTAGAATTACTAGAACGACGCGGGGACTAATGGACCTATAATCCTGAGTTCTAATAAAATTAATAATTAATTAAATACTTTAATTAATTAATTACTTCTATTAATTCCAATAGTTACTTCACTATAAACTTAGAATTACACTCTCAAAATCATAGACATAAATTACTTCTAAACTGTGAAGTGTCCATTTGATATAGTTACTGCATATAAATCAATTATTCATAAATAATTCATAATTAGAGTTAGGTAGAATCCGTTAACCTCTCTAATTATATATTTATCCTTGAGTACCATTAATTCTCTAATGGATAGTGATTCATAAAACACATTCATAAACCAAAGTGCTTTTACTAATTCAAGTACAGAATCAACACTCAAGAGAATTATTTATCTGTTTTTTTCTCAATAAGGAATGGATTCCATCTCGTATAATAACATTCTCGGTTACCTACTTCATCATGTCTCCAAAATACAAGGAATAGGATTCAAGGTCTCGAAATCCGTACCGAGTAAATCAAAAGACACAAATTCATAAATAGGAGTTTGTTAAGAACTCAGAATTAAGATCATTCTATATATGATCATCGGTAGACTCAATTAGAATTTATATACTTAACAGAAATTATTATAAATTTATATTGTATTTGTATCCCTGTTCCACATAATCTTATGTGAAATACACTCAATTCAATTTCTCACCATATTAATAGTGCAGATAACATCGTTCCATTCTAAATAGAAATGACATGTATTAATAATGTTTTAATTAAATATTCTGAACTTTAATTAAATTCATTATGAACATCATTTTTTTATTATTATCCTTAAACATTATCCTCTCGCATATAACACTTATATATAATGTTTAAGGTCACATAAATAATCATGAAATTTTCATTGATATTCATAAAATATTCACAAATGTATACACATAAAATGATGAATAAACCCTTTTATTAAATAAATAATAAATATCATATAACATATCATGTTTTTAGGACACCATTCCCAACACTAATCTCATCTCTTGGTCCTCCTCTAAGCACAAAGTTGTCTCTCAGTCCAGTGCTGAATCCGAGTACAGGGGTCTTGCTAATGCTACTGCTTATATTATTTGGGTTGAATCACTTTTGACAGAGGTTGGTATTACTCTTGGTTCCATCCCACTTTTGCTATGTGACAACATCAGTTCTACTTTTTTGGCTGCCAACCGTGTTTTTCACGCCCGCACTAAGCACATTGAAGTTGATTATCGCTTTGTTCATGAACAAGTCATGCGTCGACAACTCGATGTTAAATTTGTTCCATCCTCGGATCAGCTTGCAAACACTTTAACGAAGCCTCTTCCTACCACTGATTTCATTTGATGTCGCTCCAAACTCATTGTTCTGCCCTGACTAGTTCGTTTGAGGGGGGATGTAAAGCCAAATTAGTCTTAGGCCTTGTGATTAATATTTCCATTCTTTTTTTGTCCTGTATTAGTAATTTGCTTTGTATAAGTGGTCCATAGGCTCCTTTTATGACACATATATAGTTGGTTATATTTCTTTCTTACCTCTTTGTATAAAGCCTGAGCTACTTTACCATTGTATACAGATTCGAGACATAATAAAATGATATAGAACATTTTTTATCCTTCCTTTCAACTTCTTCTTTCTCTGCAAATTATTTTATTCAACTTTATGAACATTATGACATTTCAATCCCTTAACTTTTGAGTTTGATAGATTACTTCCTGAATTTTATTATTTGTTTTTTTTTTCAGTTTTGATTATTCACAATAAAACTGACAAAAGATTTTTGAAATTTTACAGAGTTAGCTTGGAATTTTATGAAAACATTTACATTACGTGCAAATTTTTGAGACAAGCTAATAAGAGATCAATACTAAGGAAAAAAAATAAAAAAGTAATTTATTAAAATTAAAAGTTCAGTGCAGACAAGCTAATAAGAGATCAAAACTAAGAAAAAAAAAGTAATTTATTAAAATTTAAAGTTCAAGTACCAAAGTGTCATAATCACCATAATTTTTCCCTTAAAAAAATAATCAACATAATTTACGTCTAATAAATGCTGATTTTTGAGATAAGCCAACAAGAAGAAGAACAATATTACAATCGTTTCGGCCCAATTTTCTCAGCTGAAAATGCGCTAGGTTCAGTTCAGATTCGATTTCGAAAGGATCTAGTGCAGGGCCTGCTCTAGGGGTAGGACGTACACATGTGCTTTTGTTGCGACTTTGGGAACATTGAACCAACTAAAATGGGCAAACCACTAACCTCGTACACAACTTAAATTATAGAGATTTTGAATTTTTTAGTTAGAAGTGTATAATTTAAATTGCAGTGATTTAAACTATAATCTGAACAGCTGTTTGGATATGTAAATAAATTGTAATTTGAATTGTAAATAAAATCTAAATTGTATTTGAATAAAATATTAAAAACTATTATTAGAGTTTTGTAATAAATATTATAAAATCTCATTATAAATGACATTAAAAAATATACAATATGTGTGGGGATTTGTTCATCTCTTCTTTATGAACACATTAAAAAATCATCTCAATCAAAATTAAAAAAAATTATGATATTTTTAATATTGAAATTGAAGAGAGAAAAAATAGAATCTAAAACTGTTGAATTGTTGACAATGTTTCAGATTGTTAAAATTTAAAGGGAGTGGTGAATTTTAAAATCAACAGTTTAAGTTGTTCTTAAACCATTATTAATGATTTGAATTGTCATTAAATTTTTGTCTCCCAAACACCAGTTTGAATCCTGAACTAAAGTTTGAATTCTAAACAACCGTTTGAGTTATTAAAAAACAAACAGAGCTATGCTTTCCTAATGTACCTTTGCGAGCTAAACAAAAACATCACACTCGTCAGAGGTCATATGTAACCTATCCAAGTAAACGGTTCTATCACCTTAATTTGGTCCATAGTAGTCCAAGTAGGACTATCGTTTTCCTTGCCCATGCTCAAAAATTGCTATGCATATATAGCACAAGACATAGGAAACCACAACTCATATTCCAAAACTAGTCTTGTTTGTTTTTTCACCCTTCAACTTTATAGTCTTCGTACTCGGGACAAGTGCTATGGGCACAAGTATGGTCCATTTTCTATCTGCTTTCACAAGATAAACAAAAAACGCAAAAAAAAATTGTTTTCTTTCTTTATTTTTAAAGTTTACAGAAAACTCAGCAATGTATGTATCAAGGACTATAGAACCCAAAACTCTTACAATCCACCAAAGACTTCTGATCCGCAGCTTTACAAAAGAAGAACATGTCAGGGCACCAGTACAAGCAATTATCCACCAAGCTGACGTTAACGTAGCCCTCCTTCAGGCCCAATAAGGGCCCAGGGATAGGCCCAAACAAGTAGTTCCCGCCCAGCAAGAGCCTCTGAAACGGCGACGTTCCGGGCCCGCGAACCGCCGCTTTGACGGCGTATTGCGGCCGAATCATCCCCGTAAACTTGTTGTGCTCCACCGACAAAGCCGAGAGTTCCGTCATCGACCCCATAAACGCCGGCGAAAGACCTTGGAGTTCGTTGTGGCTCAGATCAAGAGCTATCAATCTACTATTGACACCCCCATTATCTACTACTTCCAAGGAGGAGAATCTGTTGTGAGAGAGCGTCAATTGTTGCAGCGAAGGATGATCGAAGAGGAACGATCTCACTCGCCCGCTTAACTCGTTGTAACTCAGACCCAAAACCTGTAAAGTTACCAAACTGCCCAGGCTATTCGGGAGGATTCCGTACCGGCTGTTGTTTCGGAGAGAGAGCTCCACCAGTGAGGTCCGCAAAGTAGCCGGAACTTCGCCGGAGAATCTGTTTTCACTCAAATCGAGGTAATACAGATTCTTGAGCGAGCCTAGATTGGGAATCTCACCGGAGAGGTTGTTTCGTTGGAGCTCGAGCCGCTTCAAGCTTACGTGACCGTTGAAGCTCGAAGGAATGGTCCCACGAGGAAGTTGTTATCGAGGTAGAGCTCTTCGAGAAGAGAGAGGGAGCCGAGCAAGCCAGGGACCGGACCGGTGAACAAGTTCATGGAGAGGCAAAGCCGGTTCAGACCGGTCAAGTTGGAAAGGGAATCGGGAATGGGACCGTGGAAGGAGTTGTCGGAGAGGTCGAGTTTTTGGAGGTAAGGAAGGTTCCAGACGGTCGAGCCGAGAAAGCCCGAGTATCCGGTCGGGTCGAGGGTTATCTCGGTGACCCGGGAGAAACCGGAGACGAGCCGGTCGCATCTGAAGCCGCAAGTGAAGCGGTTTGTTAAGAGGTGGTCGCATGGATCCACATAGAAGTCCCAAGAGCTCACGCAAGAACCCGGAGTTATGGACTTTAGGTCGAGCCCTGGGAAAATGTGAATGACGCGTGGACAAATGTGACACGTGGTTTTGTTTTTCCTCAATATGTAACAACCCTCGACGTTGGGAACTCCTTTCCCCTCTGCTGCAGAGGAAGCCCAACTTAAGACGCTGACTCCTCATGACGACGACAGGTCGTACCGTCGACCTTACGGCGGGAATCCTTCGGGATGAAATCAATTGCCAAGAAAGACAACTAGACTGAGCAAATAGAGACAGCGAAAGAAATGCCCGAAGAGGGGAAAGCCTGACATCGCAAGTTGCGTGCGAAAATGGGAGATGTCTGCAGTACAGACATTAAATGCAAACCCTTAAACCGCCCTACATGGGATAGAAAAGGGTTACAAGTACGCACAGAGCCGTAATGGGAGACTAATTGACTGAGTGAACAGTTTGCAAAAATGATTAGTGGGCTACGGTCTGGGCCTAAAAAGGCAGACCACTTGAGTGCTTTTTTGCCTACAAAGAAAACCCACCCGACGAAGGAAGCTCGGCTATAAAAAGGAAGAAGCCTCATACAGGAAGGAGGTTGGTTTTTCCTGAGAGAAAAGAACGAGAGAGCAATTGTTAGTGTAAATTGTAACAATCTCAAAAAAGAATATAAAACTACAGTGGATGTAGCTCTTCATTTATAAGAGTGAACCACTATAAATTTTGTATTTTTCTACTTCAAGTATTTTTCTTTTCTCATATTGCTCACTACACAAAAAATACCACAAACATTTCACTGCATATATTGAGTATACAGTCAATATTAAGCCGGTAATCCAACGGGATACCTAGTGGTGACCCGACCTATTTCTATTGACGAGTTTTTACTGTCAACAGCCCCTTTTTCAGATCTTCGAGGACTTTAATGTCTCCAGAGAAGGTTATTGAATGTGTTACGTATAGTAGTTTTGTGAGGAGTGATAATAGTAGCAGCGAAAAAATTGACATTTTTCGTGTTTGAGGAAGCTTTGGATCTAATCTGCGTTTGGAACTAGAAAGGAAGATATCTAACTTCAGAGACTACTGACTGTGATCTCCGCTAACGTTTGAACAATAAACAGTAATAAAAAAGAAGACGTCAGAATACTCAGAACTGATTGAAAGAGAGGAGGGAGATTTTGAGAGGAATTGAGGAGGAAAATGAAAATTATTGTCCCGTTTAATTCATTAGATTTTAATTTTAATTTAAATTAAGATGTGATTTTATATAAGAATTTTTTTATTTTAGTAAAAGAATTAGATGTAATTATTTTTAAGAACTTTTTATTATAATAAAATTTGAATTTTAAACTCAAATCGGTAAAATAAATGTAATCCATGTTTCACTTTTTCTTTCTAAGAAGGAAGTAAGCTGAAGATTTGATCATAGACCCTACAAAAAGGTGATAATGGGCAAGATTGAAGTCGGACGTTAAAGACAAACATAGTGTTCATTTATACAATTTAAATTATAATTTAAATTATATATGTGAAAAAAAATACTATATAAAAAGTTAAATTTAAATTTATGTAAATAAACACTATAACAATATGAGTTTAATCATGACTTGAGTTGTGCAAAGACGCATACATATTTTGTTTCCCCTTCTCTTGAGTTGTTAAGCAAGTTGTATTGTAACCGACTTAGTCAAGTACCTTAGTCATGTATATAAGCTAATTAATTAGTGAAATGCTTAACTGAGAATCATTTTCACAAATTCTCTCTCTCTATCTTACTCTTTCTCTCTCTAGAAATCTATACTTGTTGCTCAGTTTTCAAGCTTTCAGGTGAACTGAAAGAGACTGTTTTATACATCAGCCTGAAGGTTTTGTAAGTACAGCTTTTCGTAATCATGTGTGCCGTCTACATAAGGCTTTATATGGCTTGAACAGGCCCCTCGTGCCTGGTTTGACAAGCCAAAATATGCTTTGCTGCAGTGGGGGTTTGTGAATTCTTTGTCAGATACTTTGTCGTTTGTTAGAAGGCAACAATATGGTAAACTGATTATCATTTTAATCTGTGGATGACATTCTAATTACCGGGGATGATCCTACTGTTATTCAGAAGGTTATCAGTGAATTACATAATCAGTTTGCATTAAAGACCTTAGGTTCTGTCAGCTACTTTCTGGGTTTTGAAGCTTACAGAACAGAATAAAAAACCCAATCGAGGATGAACCTCTTTTTCCTTCTTTATCATAAATTTATAAATATATTAAAAAGAAATTTTATTGACACCCAAGTTTTTATTAAGATACTCCAATATATTTGAAAATTAAAATTATTTTTAAAAAAATTTAAAATCTCATAGTTCCCATAAATACTCGTGTACACCTCATATTTTTACACGTAAAAATCGGTTTATTTAAGATATTTACTTTCCTATTTTTTTGGCTAAATCTTTCCATTTGAAATTTTGAACTATACCAAAAAAAAAAAAAAAGAAGAAACCTTTCCATTTGAATTTTTTGTTGCTAGTTTGAATGAGATGACTTGAACCATATGGTTAATGAGCAATTTCTCCTTGACGTAAAGTATGAACTTGAAGAAAAAGGGTGTTGGGAGTTTTTTTTCTTCAAATTTTTAAAAGATATTATACAATCATCTACCCTAACTTTTTACCCAAACTCTAATAAAAGTTTTATGTTCACCAAGTAGTAAAGCAAGATTCATCAAGTTTTAATATATATATATATATATTCTCTGTTTTTACTCTTCGGTTGTTTTCTCTTCCTTTTTTTTTTCTTTGCTGCAGGAAAGTTTAATTTTACATATGGCAATACTGTCAACAAGCTGGAGTGTGATATGAATTGTTCTTCGTGACTTGAGCTTCTAAAATAAACTTAAAAGGGAAAAAAATTATAATTCTTTTTCCTCCCTTTGTTTTCTGTTCTTTTTTTTTAGCTGTAAAAGGGTTTGATTTTACTATTTTATTATTCTAATGTATTCAATATACAGGTTTTTTCTTTCTTCTTTGTGTTTTGTTTTGTTGATGAAGTTGTTCTTAGAGTTGATGTTGATTTTGGTTCGTAATTATATATTTGCAGGATGAAAAAGATGAAAGCATTGAGAATTTTTGCTCAAATCCTGGACAAAAATAAAAAAAAAAAAAAAAAAAAAAAAAAAAAAACGTTTAAATAGAAAGAATCAAATCTCACTAATCTCACTCATAAATAAAGGGAAAGTAAGGCCCGTTTAGAAATTGTATTTAAACCATAAATTAAGTTTTGATTCAAATTCTTTGTGAGAGATCAATTGACAAGAAATTTTTTTTATTCAAATTCTTCATAAGAGGAAAACATTGTAGAAGAATATGGTTTGAGTTTTGAGTATATGTACCAAACAACCCTAAAATCTTTCCAACAACCATATCTTAGAATAGGATTAAAAAATAATAATAATAAATATATATATATAGGGGTGGGCGTATATAACGGTACTTATAGAACTATATGATATTTAGTTTAAAAAAGAAAATTATTTTAATTTTAAATATGAGAGGGTGTCTAAATAAAAATTTGGAGTGCCGATAAAATTTCCCAATATTAGAAAAAATGCTAAAGATAGGCGAGAGTAAAGGCCGACCGTGGGCCTCATTTAATTTTGGCCCACTTTCACCGCCCATTATAACTAAGGTGATCTACACACACAGCAAAATTTGAATATCAAAATTTAAATTTAACAAAAAATTTAAAATATTACAAGAATAGCAAAGCTGTATATCATTTTTTATGTCATTAAAATAATGATTATATCATATTACATTGTACAAAATATGATATCATTATAATAATTACAATATGAGTTTTGCTATATTTGTAATATTTTGAAAATTATGTTAAATTTCAACGCAATGTATGAAATTTTGTCATGTAGTGTAATTATGACTTATATAACTTGCATAACTTCGGGTCCTTTTGGACTGTTCGGCTGATGAGACGAGAACATTTTGAGCCTGAAAGCCAATTATACACTTCCACACTCGAAATTCTGGAAAATACCCATGGCCTAAGGGTCCCTCAATTTCACGTGTTGAGTGAAAAACTTGTTCAGCCTACGTCCTTAACCAATTACGGTAACTTATTTGTTTATTTGTGTGTGTGTGTGTGTTTTTTTTTCCCCTCTCTCATTGAGGAAGAACTAGTACTTAAAGAAGATATCAAGCAATGCACATTTGAAAAAACATGTGAAGAAATTGCCTAAGGTTAGGAAAAGTGGAAAAAAGTTCGTTCTGAAAAGAAGTGCACTTGCATTATTCACTAGATTAAACAGAAGCGCATATAACCCAGAAAGCGCATTTAATTAAAAGTAAAAAGCACCTTCTGATGAGAATTTACCCTTCCGCGTTGATTTGTACTTCTGCAATCTTTCATAAATGTCGCTGTTGTGTTCCAGTATTCTTCGCAATGCTATCCAGATACATCTTAACCCGAGTTTGGTTCATCTCGAATATGAACGGCATTCGTTTAATCTGAAAATCCACATGTATGGCATTATTAGTATATATTTATGTGTCAAATAAGAAGCATCTTATCATTTTGTTTTTTGGCTGTGTATTAGATCCTAGTTTGAGGTTTCAAAATTAACCTACATCACTGGTTTTATTTGAGAATCAAAGGAAGTGGGGAAATAACCATGAATTTAACATCATCCCCGCTCACGTGTAGTATGGGAGAAAATAACAATATTCAGGCTTAACATGTAACTACTTGATAAAAGCCCCAACACGTGCTGAATTCATAGACTAGAGAGCTCACAACTTCAACAATCTAAAAATTATAAGGAAAAAACAAGTAACGAAAGACCTCGCAGAAACTTTAGAAACTCTTTTCTCCCTCTTCACATATGATTTGAATTTTCTATGCAAATTCAAATGATGCTATGGACAACAGTTGCTTGACGATGACCCGATAAACCACGATAGTGATGTCTTCTAGGTTCCTAAAGCTGCTAAATTATTCAACTAAAAATGTTGACCTAAACAGACGTGTTCTCCAACAATGGAAGAAATCTTAGCTTGCATAGCTCAAGTTCGTGAGCTGTTTGCGTACAGCCAGCGTATAGGAATAAAATTACATGTCAAACAAACATATTAATGAGACAAGCATAGAGAATGGTGACCAGAATTTTTCTTTTCAATTTGATATAAGGAACAAGAGGAACATACCTCAATCAAGCAACTGGAATTAAGGCTTATACTCTGTTTAGGACCCACTTCTCTGCTATTCACAGATATTGAGGACTTTCCAAGGTTTTTGAGATAGAAAGATCCACCCTTGTCCAACTTTATAATAGCCTAGCAAAAGCGGAAACAAAGAAACGAAAATGTCAACCTCACTTGAAGATAAAGTAACTTCTGCCCTTGAGATTGTTTGTAAGGGTTACGACCATACATATGCAGTGTTGACATTTTGTGTAAAAATTTGGAAGCTTTGATCTCTACATCATCATATCTTTAACTCATACAAGATGTGTGAATGCGAATGGTGAATATTTAATCACTATAGGTGATCAAAGAACCTCTTACCTGCTTCCGTGATATCTTATTGGCACGGCTTTCTCTTCCTAAGTCAATGTCAACAGTCATGTCTTCTGTTGCTCTACCAAGTAAAACCTGCATAAAAAATATTACTCATTTAATAGCAGCACCAAAAGTTGGCTGATATAACAGTAACGAGCATCGTATATCCGTATTGCATTACTCTAGTCCATAACATACTTGAAATTCCATTAAGTCCAATTAGTAGTATTTTCTGATTTAGGATTTTGTAAGGGTTGTGGAAGCTTTCAGATTATTAAAATAAAAATTATAGCAGTTGTAGCAGCAGCAGCATATATCTTTGTATTGTGTTACTCTAGTTCATAACAAATTTAAACTTCTATAGACAGAGGATTAAAGTCTAAAACCTTCTAAGTTTGTAAGGGTTGTGGAAGCACCACCACCACTGACAAGGACCCTAAAAGACAACCCTAAGTGCGCAGCTAGAGTCATAGAATTATAGTACCTCAGGTTTCTTAATATAGTGCTTTGAATGGCGTCCGTACAAAATGGCAAGTGCTCCATGAGATGCAATAGCTCGTTGCATATAAGAATGAGCACTCTGTTCCAGCCTTATGATTACCCTCATAGTGCCCTCACGCTGATATTTTGCGACTGCATATATATACAGAAGAACAAAAAAACTCTGAACCATGAGACGGAATTACATAGGGCACGTTTGGTAACTTGTTTTAAGAGTTTTTGGACTTAAGCAGAAAACTGAGAAGCTTTAAAAACACGTTTGGTAAAATTGATGAACTTGAAAAACACTGATGTTCAACGAAGAGTGTCATATCAACCAAATTGGTATTTAAGAATGATAGGGAATTATTGGCATTTAGAAAAGGGGCAATTATGATTAAGGAAGTCAATAATAGAAATATCACTATTATAAAGGGGTAGTTTTTAACTTTTCCCAAAGAAAAAAGGTGACTAAAGATTTATCATGGAAGGAAAAGCACATGCTTGTAGCACCACCAGGTTTTTCCAATAATCTGCAATTAACTGAAAGATGGCATGATATCCATTGTTTACCGCAAATGATAAATATTTATCTGAACAAGCAACATGTAAAAGTAACGTCTGAGAGCATGTAATTTAGGAAAACCAAAACCCCCCAATACAAAATGTCTCCCTAAATGCCAAATCTGACTTGATTATTACCTTCCTCACTAGAAGTGAAATTCCTATCATCCGGATCCAAGTCCATGTCAAGTATCTGCAGGTCAGGTGCAAAGACAAATTAAAATCTAAAGGACATATAAATAATAAATAACGCCTGAAAATGGACGAGTGTGTGTGTGTGTGTGTGTGTGTGTGTGTGTGAGAGAGAGAGAGAGAGAGAGAATTTTCCATATATGTTCAGTTCATCCTACAGTACCGACTGAAACATAGCACAACCAAATAATCTATAATAGGCAACAATCTAAATTCAACTGACAAAGATTAGCCAAGCAATTCTGATTCTTTACTCAGCTAGGGAACTATAGAATCCTAATTTGGAAAGAGAAAAAAAAAAAAAACAAAAGAAAACAAAAACAAATAATAAGACTTAAGACGAGATAAATATCGAGACTAATTATAACGATGAATAAACCCAACAAAAAAAATCTCTTATAATAATATCTATTATCTGATATCACGTTTCGCATCAAATAATCAAACTACACCTATTAACAAGGTATTATAGTAGTCGAGGTTACCAATGCCTCAATATCTGAATAGCAAGGAATATCATCATCACTCTCAAAAGGGGTACAATCTTGATCTGCTGTTGGAGCATTTACAACTGGTTCAGAAACAGCAACATTCATGGACGTCAATTCAGCATTTATGGACTCTTGATCTCTGATTGGAGCTGACACATCATCCTCCTCTTTGATGATAATGGAATTTGTATGAGCATAGCTTTTAACACTAGTGGAGCCTAAAGGCGGCCTCTTTATAGAATAATTGGTCAAGCTGAGATGTTTTGCTGACAACATTTCTTTAGTCTCTTCCTTCCGCATCTCAGGGAGAAGTGTCTTCGTGCTTGTATTTGCTGCAATAATCTGATTACCTATACTCGAAATACCAGCGACCCTAAATGCCACATTAGCCGAGTCCGACATAGAAACTGCAGATTTAACCCCAAAATTACTACCCGGAGGATTCAGACCCATTTCTTGGATAGCATGTGATCCTATCATCTGAGATGATACATGAGACTCTCCAGCAGTTTTTCGTTCTTTATGCATCAGGCTAGGTCCCCTGTTATTAGTTCTTTGATTATTAGAGACGCCCTTTATAGATAAAGAACGTGGTTTATTAGCTCCTTGAAACTTCGGTTGTGATGTAGAAGCCTTTGATGCTCGGTGATTCGGTAGAAAAACATCATCATTGCATGGAATTTCAGGGTCCTCAGTATTCAGCGTGCAGCAAATAACCCCATCTTTATATTCAGGAAACTGATTATTTGCAGCTGATACAGATGCTTGCATCTGGGTTGGTGCATCGTAAGACATTTGTTCATCACAATTGCTTGCCGCTTTATTGTCAAGTGGCTCTGCACGACACTGATCAGATGAATCCGTAGTACGCACAGCTGCGGCTACCGATGTCTCCAGTTCAGTTATATTGTTTGTTTGTTCTTGGCAAGCATCATTTGGAGAATTCAACAAAAGTGAGCTCAGGCCGTCATAGTATGACTTATCAATCATATCTTTTCCATCGGCGTTCATAAACAGAAGCTCTTCCTCATTGGTAAAGTTTAGAAGAGAATTAGATAACTCTTCCAAATAACCTTCAGGGCTATTATGGATTTGAAAATCATCATAGGCCATTTCCATTTTCACCTTGGCGCATGAGTGAACATTGTACCCAGATGTTCTTGTGCTTCCAGCATCATAATCATCAGGAAGGTGAAAAGTATCACCAGCGCAGAGATCCTTGTCTTCCAGACCAATGTCTACTGGCAAAGCGGGTGCAGAGACTGTTTTCCAGATAGGCAGTGGAGATGAATACTCCATGTTGTTAAATGGTGCGACACATCCTGAAACAGGAGAATTAAAGACCTTATTCTCTTCAAATTCAAGGCACATGTTTGACTGATCACCATTAACTTGATCAAATGCAGGAGGGGATTTCATTCCTAGCTCAACAGCTTTGTGGAGGTTGTGTTCTGGCAAATCTTTTGGACGCATATTTTCTTCAATAATATGAGGAATTTCTTTATGTATATTATTTTGCTCGAACAGAAAGTTTTCTTCAACTGGGTTCTGATGTCCGGTGGGGAAGGTATTGATAGTTGCACCACCACTAGTAGCAACAGCACTGCCATCCATCAGATTGTTTGGAAAAGCATGAGTCATTGTATCCATTCCTGAAACCCCAAGCCCAAAAGGATTAGAGATTGGATTGCCGGGGATGCAATTTCCAGATAAGGGCCCATCTCCATTTCCAACATAAGTACTGTTAGTGGGGGCAACAAGGAAACTGAGATCCATTGAATCAAAGGGTTCACTGCAGACCCTTTTACGCAGAGCATAGTAACATTTACGAATGCTCTCCGCTTTTCTCTTCCCTGTAACAGATTTGTTATCTTTTGAATGTCCAAATTTATTGAGTTTTGATATTAGTGTTGAAGCAGAACGCTCAAACTCAAGCATTTTTGTGGATGCTTCAACAGAAACAACTGGATCATAAAGAATAGAAAACCAGCGATCTTCCAGTTCTCGAACAGTAAATCTCCGAGAAAATTGCACAGCACCTTTAGCAAGTGACTCCAAGGAAGCACCAGCCTGTGAACAGAATAAAGACATTAATAACTCCACGTGGAAATTCGTGTAACTGATTCAGGTGATAAATATAGCTAAAGGGAACAGACTATGTCCCCAGGAAAAGACAATACAAAATTATAAGTTCCAAGTAATTAAGTGGAACAAAATTATCGAAATTAGTACGTATACAGCACATAGAACGGAAATATTGGACAGAAAATCACCCAAGCTATCTGATTATGGACATTTAAACGAGTAAATGCATGGAATTCAAAATAAAGTGAGATAACACCAGAGATTATAAACTCATTAAGTTTTTCCCAATCCGCAATAAAATTCAAACATTAAACGGGCCAAATAGTTCCCTATCAGCGATCCAGTTGCTCTATGCACTTATGCTTTTATTCCTCTTTTGAGGAGCTCAAAAAGGGTAATATTATAGTGTCAGCAAATAAGATGATTTTAAAATTCCTTTCTGGTACACAATATGAATCAAAATGCCCACGATTACGTGACGTAATCACAAATGTTCATATTTTCAGGTGGGGACAATGTGGCTAGGGGAAATTATTTGTTTTCCCAGTTGTCCACAGCAATGTTGGTAATGTCAAATTCGACAAATTACATAGATAATGGTGAAAATGGCCATTATCTCCAGAAAAAGTGTTTAGCAATGGGGATGTAGAATCCTAGTAAAAGTACAATAATTCATTATATTTTAAAATGTTCCCCACTACACTATTCAATGCATGAAGTCAAAATTTCCGACCCCGAAAATCATCCACTCATCAAGTTCCCCAAGTCTTGGCGTCAGCCATGTGCCTCAGCAATGCTTACAATTTCATTATTAAAGGTTAGACGTCAATGCCCGCTTACTGTGCCAAAATTCAAGAAAACCATTGATCTAAGAAAACTTTTCCAGGAAACCAAAAAAAAAAAAAAAAACATCCATCTAACACCAATGACATAAACATCTGAGCACTTGGTAACCAAAAATGATGTAATAAAAAGAATACGCTGGTGGACGGTTCATACAAAATCGAGCCCCAAAGCCTCCTAATTGGAATACCTGTTTCCACATTTAATAGCAATGAAGTACAGGACATTAGATTACATTGTCCGGGCAAGAACTTTGAAGTTATGTTTTAAGTTTCTAAAACATCATCTTCATACAATGACAGAAACAGACATTACCAAATTGTTTACATTTCTTTTTTATTATTATAATTATTTTAAGATTATTTTCATTTCGAAACCTGAAATTTCTTCAAAATTAAAAATCCACTCCATTCTAATCCCACTATTTATCAGCAGAAACCAGTTACGGGTTCGCAATATGATTAGTTCTACACTTTTTCCAATCCCCTATTTAGCATTGGCGAAATTTCTTCATTTGATTCCTTATCTCTAAAACTTAAATTTTGGCAATAACGATAGATAGCTGGTCAGAATCTAAAGCACTCTAATGACATTAAAAACAAAAAAAAACAAAAAACAAAAAAAAAAAACAGCAACAACTTGAAGCTACTCCAAAGTAACAAATAAAAACGAAATAAGTGACTACAGCGATTTCTCAACAATCCAAGAAAAAAGAAAAAGAAAACAATGAATGGCGGTTATAAAATTACCTCGACGGCGTTCTTCAGCAAAAGGTCGTCTTCGGGAATCCAAGAAGAGACTGGAGCAAGAGCGCCCATAGCTGAGCTTCAACAACTATTCTCTCTCTCTCTCTCTCTCTCTATTTCGATTTTGATTTTTCTGCGAATGAAAGTTTTTCTTTGAGAGTGACATACAGAGGAAAAGAAAACGAAAAATTAAGAAAATTTATGTAAAAGAATTACCTAATATAAATTGGGGTTGGGCGGACGCAGAGTAGCAAAAGGAGCAGGAAGGAGAGGTTTTGAAACGTGGACAGTCGATTTGGCGGTCTCGAATGGCCAGTAATTTCATGGAATTTCCATGAAATCCATGTCAAGTTAGGGCACGTGCTACTTTTCCCCTAAAATCTTCTCTTCTCGCTCTCTTTTTCTGGTGACAATAACTGGATCCTTTTTTTATTTTTTATTTTTCCTTTTTTTCTCTTTTGGGCGAGCTCCTGAGTTCTGCCTCCGTGCCTCGTACTTAGGTTAACCGCTGACCGAAGAGTCTGGTGGCAAGTTTTTTTTTTTTTTTTTTTTTTTTGGTGCCACCAAAAATGTTGTTTTTAATTAAAAATAACTTATTAGACAATAGACATTAGATCATAGAAAAAAATGAAATTCAAGCTAAATTTGAGCCCGTAATTTTCAGGTGTGACCTAAAGATGTTTGTTTTATGTATTCATCATTCATTTTGAATCATGATTCATCATTCTCTACAGAATTTTTCTCTCACAAAAAACACACGTAAAACGAAAATAATTTTGAATCTATGAACCAAACGTCCACTAATAGTTCAAACCTTTTATTTTGTAACCAGTGTTTAACATCTAAAAAACCATTATATGATACAAGCGAATTTATCAACTGTTAGCGTTGGAATGATCACTTAATAGTATCCTAGATGAATTTTTTATCTAAGAATTGAACATGTTTCATACAAACGGTAAGATCGTTAGGATAATTGTCTAAGGTTCCTTTAAGTTGAGAATTTCATTATTAGTAAATCATTAACACTACAAGAAAACTTAGTGCCGACACTTTTAGCGTCATTAAAAGTCGGGTTGTAAGTCATTGCTAAAAGCGGTCGTTACTATGTCCTTTGGATTGGTCTAAAATTGACAAAAGGCCCCATTTTTAACAACGAGATGTCATCGCTAAAACCTCATACAATGACTTGTACTTTGCACGGCCACATCCAGATTTTAGCAACAATGGTTGTCATCACTAAAAATCCTTGCACGAAATATACGCGGGATGGAATTTGTTTTGGCGCCCAAAATGACTTTTGGCGACGACCACTGTTGGAGTTAAAAATCTAAAACAAAATTTGGGCGGCAAAAGATGTTGTCTTTGGCACCTAAATTATTTTGGGTGCTCTAAGGGTGGGTTTGGTATTAATTTTAAGAGAGAAAAAGTACTTATTGAGACAGCAAAAATCTAAAAAGTTGTTTGGTAAAAATCAAAATAGTAGATTTTTGAATAATTTTCCCTCAACCTGAAGCTAAAAGCATAATCAACCTAAAGGCTAATTCTGATTTCAGCTTATGTGGGAATCGGTTTGAGAGTTTAATGAAATTTTTTTATTCTCAATTTTACCCCCAATGAAATCTCAAATTTACCACCTGATAATCACATTTTCAGATCTGCTTCTGTTCTCATCTCCCCTTTCTCCGTTCTGTCTCCTCTCTGCTCTCTCCATTATCTATCTTCTCTGGCTCCGTTCTGTCTCTTCTCTCCATCCAAAGCGATCTTCCCGGGCTCCTTTCGCCGGTCTCTCTCTCCGTTCGCCCACCGAGTGCTCGTTTGGGTTCTCCACCGTGCACTTGTCAATTTGCCAGTCTCCCATCTACTCACCTACACATATATGCGTTGAAAAAATTCTAAATCCCCACATTTTTATTACCCACACATGTCAAAAATATATCTAGGTAAAAATAAGTTTTACCCACATATTTTTATGTGTGGCTAAAAAATGTGCGGGTAAAACTCCTTATGTTTTGTAGTGTAAGTGAATTTCGTATTTACTCGTAAATACTACATTTAGTTAAAAATTTAACCACTGACTTCAATTACAGTCAAATATTGTATTTATCAGTTAATATCGTATTTATCGGTAATTAACATATTTATCTTAAAATTTCACAGCAACTAGTAAATACTGTATTTATAAAAAAAAAAAAAATTTGCCACCGATATTAGTAACTGGTAAACACCGCATTTACTTAAAAATCCGGCCGTCAGAGACAACTACCGGTAAATATTGTATTTACACATTATTTACCTATATTGTATTTTATTTTTATTTTTATTTTTATTTTTTTGAATTCACAATAATTAGTTAGCTTTTATTCTCTAAAGAATTCAGACATTTAAGCAATCCCTTGAATTAGATCAAGCTTTCATCTTGCGAGGTAAAACTGTAGATAAGCAAGCACAA
This sequence comes from Morus notabilis, assembly GCF_000414095.1. Lineage (NCBI taxonomy): Eukaryota > Viridiplantae > Streptophyta > Magnoliopsida > Rosales > Moraceae > Morus > Morus notabilis. Next base: position 337,528 of record NW_010364747.1, on the reverse strand, counting down.
CTGCACAAGACGCAAAAGCACATGTAAACAACGTAAAAAGAAGCGGAACATATGTTCGATTAAAGGTCAAATACTGCGACATTGTTAATCTAAAAGAAGCAGAAATTCCACCATAAATATAGTTCATAAATAAAGCTGAATCTGTCATTTAAGCAATACTATTACGAACCATATTCCTTCAAGGAAACATAAGTCTGAATGTCTTCAAACTTTGGGACAGGCCGATTACTATTTTAAGAAGATGTATGAGCTGCCGATTCAGTTTGATCGTCAAGATTGGATTGGTTAACACTGAACTCGCTAATATAATCGGAGCAAGTGGTAAGAAGTGATTTGGTTTCGGTGTCAAGAGCCAGCTGATTACGGTGCAGGCCAGAAGCAAATGCGCGAGGAATTCCATAATCGTATACACCTCCATTGTCTACTACCCCATAGTGTGGATCATCCAGAGCACCCTGATGCGAAAAAGGGGAAAAAAATGCAGTTTCATTATCTACATCTGCTATAGCATTAAGGCCGGAGACGTAAAAGCAATATTTAAAGAACGTCTTTCGAGCTTAAAAGTTCGGTGCTTACATTGAAACCAGATCGAAGATCTTCGCTCGTTTGTTCCAGGAACCTTAGCTGCAGCCACATAAAAAGGAAAAGTGGAAACAAACTTTTACCAAAACAACTCCCAAAGAAGTCAGAATAGATAATAAGAAAATGCGGAAGCCAAAGTTACGAATTACCTTCTTCCTGCAAGTATCAACCTGACATTTCATCTGGAAAAACTATCAGTAATTGAGTAAGCATGTTAGCTTGAATTAGGGCAACCATAGGCAGATATTTCATATATGGCAATTACATACAATGATTATCACGTATGCAACCAATTAAACATAGAAAATATACATACATATTTAAGTCGAGACCAATGATGTTTGTCTTGTTTACGAATAAAAAGAAGTCTTTGTACTTATCGAGATTCGAGTGAAAATACTTTTTTATTTTCCATCAAGTACATAAATAAAGTCAAATATGTGTTTGACTCCTCGAGATTCCAACTTTTTCAATGTCCCGTTCCAAGGATACAGATCGTATTAATTAGCCATTTTCCAATACATTATACAATAGTGAAGGTAGAAAAAGCAACTCATGTAATATTTTGACGATCAATTCAAAAACTGCATCGAGGGCTATAATTCACAAGACTACTTGGACTATATAGTATAAATTTCCAACAGGGCAGGAGATAGGTTTGACCAAAAAACTTGACATGCATAAGTTAAGATTTCGCATTACCAATATACGAACCACGGAATATAGGATTAAATTGGTACATGAAAAACTTTTGTAATAACAAAAGAATTTTTTTTTTAGTTGTACATCTTACCTTGCGTGTGCGAAGAGCCTCCAAAGCATCTTCCATCTCACGGTCAAGAGCAAGCAGTTCATCGAAGCTCAGATTGCTCAGACTTTCTCCCTTCCTGTGACTGTCAATCATTTGGAATCTCGATTACTTTACCATACACCCAAAAAAAAAAAAAAAAAAAAAGGAAAAAGAACAAAATTTACATTCCATCTTTACCTGATCTGCTTCTGAAGACTCCGATTTGTCACTTTCAGCTCTTTCAGCCTCTCTTCCATTCTCTGCACACAAGATCAACACGCATATAACCAAAATATGCTATTTCAGTGATGAGAAAAAGAAAAGGAAAAGGAGAGACAGAAAGAGAGAGACCTCATAGTGAGAGCTCCAAAGATCGATTCCTTTAGTCTTTTGATACAAATCAAGTATTTGCTTCCTTCTGAATTATAAAAATTTGATGAAAACAAAATTAAAATCAGAAACCAGGCTAATCCATGCAGAGATCTAGGGTTTCAGAGGCTGTACGTGGTGGAGGCGCTAATATATTCATGAAGTCTACCGTTGCCGGAAATTATGATAATAGAAACCTTAGCATTATAAAGAACGGTGAGCTCCTGGGCCATCTTGAAGAGGCCGTTGCGTCTCTTAGCATAAGTGATTATCCGGTTGGTGATGTTTTCTATCCTCTTGATCTGGATCTTCCTTCTCGCCATCTCACTTTCTCTCTCCTCCGATCTCAAACCCCAGCTGGAAATTTCCTATTCCTCTCTCCTACAAAACGCAAAGGGAGTGGGTAAAAACGAGTAGAGATTTAAGAGGAGAGAAAAGGGCGAGAGTGAAACTGAGGCCATTGTCGAAAATGGAAAGAGGGTTTGGCGAGTTGGCGAAAGGCTTCACAGGAAGTTGACGAAACGGGGATATAGAAATAAGGGAAGTAATATTGGTCCATCCGTCATCGTTACTTTGGGGCAGATTCGGAGCTGTACATTATTGAAGTGGGGGCCACAGGTCACTGTTTTCCGTCCCTCACCGTCAATTGCCGTTTTCGGGGTCGAGACGTATGAGAGTAGGAATGTTGAGGGTTTTGTTTCGACTTAAAGAGGAAGGGAGAGAGAGTAAAGGAGCGTGAACTCTCTGGTTTTCTTCTTCCCCAAGGAAGTGTTCCATTCGAGTTGGAACTTTTTTTTTTTTTTTAAGACCCGACTGTGGATAGGCGCGCTTACCTGGCTTCCACTTCTTGGATTCTTTTTTTAGTTAAGAACTCTCTTACTTACAAAGTACTGATAAAAAATGGGATCATATATTTGCTTGACATATTATGCTTTTTACGAAGCAATATAAAAAGGTATTACAATATATATATATATATATATATAGCTAGCGTTAGTTTTTATTTTTACATTTTCTTGAATCTCACGTCATAAGAAAATCCCCATAATTTGGAGGAAAAATAAACATATACATGTAGGAAGTTATAGAAGTGCCCCACCACACGCATCCAACTGATTAAGAACTCTGTCATTTTTTTTATTAACTGTCTACAAAATTTTTACCTTTGTAAAGATTATTGATATTAAAAGTTGGATGCCAACAGTAACGTCACATTAATAACGATACAGAACTTTTAAGGAATGATGTTTGGTCACAGAACATAAATGAACAAAAAAAAAAGTGTCAACTGCGACAACCGTTCATCTCGATGGAAGCATAGAAGCCAGTTTTAGTAGTTAACACAGAACAAGCAGTTTATATATATAGTCAATATATAAAGCTGAATACAGATCCTTCTTATGATAATACTACGCACACTTTCTTTTTGTGCTTGAAACATATATTACTATGGACTATATTCCTTTAGGGATGCTTCAAATTTGGATGTCTTAGAATTTGGGGACACCCCAAGTGGTGATAACTGATGATTCGGCTTTAGGCTGAAAATTAGGCTGATTAAGTTGCAGGCCAAGAGCAAGTAAGCTAGGAAATGCATTTGGATATCCAGCAATGGAATCATTATAATGCCCTCCAGCGCCCTCAAGTAACGCGTAGTCTGGATCATCCTTAATATCCTAACAAAAAAAAAAAAAAAACACAATTATTTGAAGTAGAAGAGTGTATATTATTATAAGCTTTGCTGTGAGATGCTTACATCGGTTAGAAAAGCGTTGTTTATTTGTTTTGCTCGCTTTAACTGCAACCACATAAGAAAAAAGAACAGTAATGAGAGTTAAAAAAGACATTTCCATCAACATAAGCTCCTAAAAGGATTTCTCCAATTAAATTGAAAAAAGAAAACGAGTTTGTTCTATGATTCTATCTACTTGGTTCTCTTCTTGAACTCCTTTATTCCCTTAGTCACATCAATTCACACCATCGAACTATCCTTATTTCTTTAGAAAATTGATGTTCGTAACAAAACTTTAACAAATTGATGGAAATGAAAATGATAAAATATGGATCATAAAGAGGAATACCAATTAAGAACGAAGGGTTAATCCACAAAGTCCCTGAGATTTACCCTCAATTGCACTTTGGTCCTTGACTTTTAAAATGCTTAATCCTAAGATTTTACTTTATTTCAGTTTTAGTCATTCTATTCGCTAGGTGTTAAATATTTGACAGAGTCTATATAAATTAGAAACTAAAATTAGAAACAACTAAAATTTAGGTACTATCTATGAAAATTATTTTTTTGTTTTGTTTTAGTCTCTAAATTTTAAATGTTTTCAGTTTCAATCTCTAATTTTCACATATTTTCTTAAATATTTAACAACTAACTAATAAAAAAATTGAATTAAAACAGAATAAAATTTAAGAGACAAACTATAAAACATTTTAAAAATCATAGACTAAATTAAGATTAAAATAAATCTTAAAGAGGGAAAATAATCCAAGTATGAATTACAATCACCTTTTTGTTGGTAGTATCAATCTGATTTGACATCACCTTGTACTGTAAAGAGACAAGAAGTAAGTACGTCAGCTTAATTTCAGCCCAAAAAAAAAAAGTTGATTTACACTGATTACTAAGCATCTATACAGCAACGTCAAATCTATTTGGACCGTGGCATGTGTATTAATATCATGCAAGAAAAGTCTAAATGAATATGCAAAGGCCTATTTTTTTCACCCATATTGCTACTGCGAAGTACTAGGGGGAAAAAAAAGAGTAACACTAATTCAATAACTTTAAGGGGAAGGCAAAAAATGGTGGACAAAAGCATGGACAATGTTTCGGAAAATACTTTAACGCAACTGCAATAATTTCTATGCGAACAACATGGAAAATTTACGATGAAACAAAATTTCTTAGAATAAAGTGAGATGCTTTTTCCTCTCAAATGCGGATGTTTCTTCATGAGTTATATATAGACTTAACGAGGAGAACAATATTGCATTAATTTGGATCCTACCAAATGTCGTCTTTCTCTTGGTCCCCTACGTTCCTTGGATGCACATCACAAATTATTATCGCTTTATTTAAAATATATAGAAACATAAACGTTAAATAAAATGCAGCTAATGACATATTTTGGAAATCAATTCAAAGATTGCAGCAACAAGCCAATTTATACAGAGCGGAAGATGGAAATTCATAATGATCAAAGTTGACCAAAAGAATTGGCTAATTACCATGCATAAAAAAAATACCTTGTATCAATCACCAGCAATTAATACCATTGGATTATTGTTTTTTAGGCTATACCTTTCCGGCTACACTAGATTATTTTTGCCCTTAGTATATGCATCCACAACACAATTTTTAAGGCTGTGACTTGAGACCTTAATATAAGAGAGAACACCATTTATACAATCTACAAGAGAAATTTAGTTTTTAACTTAAATGCATCATATACAACAAAAAATAAAAATATAAAAAGAACTCATGAACAAATTTTAGCAAACTCCGATTATTTCCTGGTACCCGCAACAAACTATATGATTAAATGGTTGCAGTTCAGATATGAGATATCCACATACTAATCTTGGATTAAATATGTCAATATTAATGTAAATCCATAAAGCATTTTCGAGTTCACATTACGATAAAACGAGAAATAAGAAAAGAAGAGAAATGTTCAATGGCGGTAATTAATTATAACCCTAGATAGTAGTAGAACATATGATCTGACCTTGCGTTCACGAATAACTTTCGCAGCACTTTCCATTTCTTGTTCAAGATCATGTAGTTCCTTAAAGTTCAAACCATCTAGACATTGACCCATCCTCTGACTATCAATAGTTTTGCCAAAACGAAAAAAAAATATAATTAACCACAAATTATGAGATTCACATATTAAAAGGAAAGAAAAAAGAAATTTTTTACAATATCGCTCTCACCTGATCTGCATCCGAAGATTTCTATTTTTCTCTTCCAATATTCTTTTGTGCTCTTGCATTTTCTGCACAAATAATTACACAAATATAACCAAAAAGCTTCCGGACAAGAGAGAGAAAGTGAGGTGGAAAGAGAAAGAAAGACCTCATATTGTGAGCTCCAAAGATCCGTCCCTGAGGTCCTTTCGTACAGATCGATTAATTCCTTCGTTCTAGAAACAACCATACATATATATAGAATAAAAAAATAACAAATTAAAAAAAATTGTCAACCGTGAAGTGATCTAGGGTTTGGTAAGTGTTGCGTACGAGGTGGATTCGCTGGTGTATTCATGGAGTTTTCCGGTGCCGGAAAGTATGATAATTGAAACCTTGGCGTCGCAGAGAACGCTAAGCTCCTGCGCCTTCTTGAGAAGACCGTTGCGTCTCTTCGAGTACGTGACCTGCCTGTTGGTCGGATTCTCTATCTTCTGGATCAGAATCTTCCCTCTTGCCATCTCTCTCTCTCCTCCGATCTCAGAAACAACTACACGCTTTCTCTCTCTTTCTCTTTCTTTCTTCTTTTCCCGTCTGCAGAAAACGAAAATGAAGAGAAATAGGGAGTCCAAGGGCACTGTCGAAAATGGAAAGGAAGGGGTTTGGGTTGGCGAAAGGAGTCTGAAGCGAGTGACGAAACTGGGAAAGGAGTAGTATTCGTCTCGTCATTGTTGCCAATTGGTAATTGGTTGGTTGAATCAGAACCGCTCATTTTGATGTGGGGACCACCACTGCTTTTCTTTCCGTCTTCTACACCGTCAAAAGAAACCCATCGGTTTCCCGTTGTGACGTTGATCAAAGGCTGTTAAAGAAGGGTTTGGTTTCGGTTAGTCACCCTTGTTACGATATAACGTGGACTGGGGAGAGCAAACTCTGGTCTTTTTCTTTTTTCTTTTTTTTTTTTCTTTTTTTTTTTTTTTTTGCTGAAGGAGAACAAACTCTGGTCGTTGCCGCGACTTACATTTCACGCTCCATTTTTTTCAAATAATAATTATAACTTTTTTATCTTTATAAATTGAGAAAAGTGCAAAACTATCCGTTTATAATAGTCACATTTTTATTATTGACCTCTTTTATCATAATTATCTTTTTATTAGAATAAATCAACTAAAACAACTGAAACAAAAGGCGTAATACTCAATAAAAGGAAACATATTGATGATTGCACATTTTTAAGGGTCAATTTTAGAAACAAATTTCATATAAATTTGAACCTCATCTTCAAAATTTTTCAAAACCTAAACCAGCTCCAATTAGTGAAAAGAAAAACTACAAATAGTCAAATGCCATAAATTTTGAATTCAAGTAGAATTTTAAATAGTTAAAATTTATTAGAAAAGATTAATACTTAATTTAATTAGATGGATTAAAACTCTTTAGATGTCAAAATTTATTTTGATTATAAATCTAGATTGGTGAAATTAATTATACATATTTGATTCCTCTTAAAAATTTCAGGCTGCACCGACCGCTAAGGATTATTTTGATCCCTTTTGCCTAAGGATTATTTTGATTATAATCAAAACAAATTTTGACATCTAAAGAGAAATTTACTCTCTCTTTATTCGAACAAATTACAACTTTCCGCTAAGGATTATTTTGTCCCTTTTGCCTCGAATAAAGAGAAAGTAAAAAGGGATAAAAGTGCCAAAAGGATAGTGATTTTAGATGAAACTTACTAAAGAGTATAAAGTTCAATTTAATTTCACTTTAAAATTAAATTTTGATGGCGTGCTTGAAAATAAAAGGCAATAAAAGATAGTGATGCGTTTAAAATCCCTTTTCTTATCGGTGTTATTACATAAATATCCACTGTTTTTTAATATCATATTATTTATGTCGTACCATCCCCATTTTGATCTTCTCTTTTCCCCTTTTCTTTGCAACACTTCGGATGAGATGTGTTCTGGTGACGGTGCTCAAGTGAGATTTGGTCAGCAAAACTAGTTTGGTTCTTTTCGTCTCATCATTCTGAGTCCGTAAATACTGAAATCACCTAGGTCGGAGGTCGGACGACAGAAATATCACAATCAAAAGTTTTGAGTGTTTCGGAACTTCGGCCAACAAGTCCGGCCTCCTCCGGTAGAACTAGCAACCGCAAGGCATGATCCTAGACTCAGTGCGTTGAGAGCTTTCAAATCAGCTAGGAGTTGTCAAAAATGGACGCCGGAAGCTCGACGGAGGTTGTTGGTTGTCCACGGAGAAGATAAGAGAAAGGGAGAGGAGAGAGAGAGAATTCGTAGTAGTAGTATTAATAATAATGATGATGATGTTAAAAATATTTGAGAAATATATATTCTATAGGATATAAAAAATAACCTACCGGATATGAAAAATATTTCTGTATACTACGCAAAATAACCTACTAGAATATGAAAAATAAGCTACATGATATAGAAAAGGGAAAAAAAATCTACGGGATATGATAGATAACCTACAAGATATGAAAGCTAACTTATAGGCACTACAACAAAAAGGGTTATAATTAGCGACAACATTATTAGCGACGACATGTCGTTGCACAAAATTTCACTATTTGTGACGACATATCGTCGCTAAAATTTGACAAATTATTCACGACGACATGTCGTCGCTAATATCCGTTGGCGCCAAAACCAATCTAGCGCCAAAAATTTGGGCGCCAGTTTGTCCCTTATTTGCGACAACATGTCGTCGCAAATATTGATAGTTATAGCTGGCGGTGACGTGGCCAAAAAGAGGCAAAAAATTTGGCGGTTTTCCGCGAATAGGTTCCAGATATTTCTTTATCTTTTGCGACAACATATTGAAAAGTCGTCACAAAAAATAGTTCCAGAAAATTCTTTTTAGGATGACTGTTTTTGCGACGACACGTGTCGTCACAAAAAAGGGTTCTAGAAAATTCTATCAAACGACTATTTTTTGCGACGACTTATTTAATAATGTCGCCGCAAATAACTGGGAATTCAAATTTTTCAAAAAAAAAAGGGCGGAAACTTTGGCGGTTTCCTTAAATTATTTGCGACAACATGTTAACAAAGTCGTCGCAAAAAATGAGCACGGGTATATTCCTCAAGAATATTCTCATAAACATTAATGAGGTGAAGAAGAACGACGTCGTTTTTATACTAATTGCGACGACTATTTAACATTTTTTGCGATGACATAATGTCGTCGTAAAAATCCACCTGCATAAATGCGATCGCATAACTCTTTTCTCTATTTTTTTCGGTGACCCTCTCAGTTTTCTCTCTCCTTCTCCATCCAAAATCTCTAAAAACCATCCAAAAACTCTAAAAAAAGCGTAAATATATTATTTTGTCTTCAAATCCTTCATTTGTGGAGAAAAATATTCAGAAAAATTCCAAAAAAACAAAGTTTTCACCTCGCCGTCGCCACAGATTCAGAATATTCACGGTGCCCTATTTACCATATTAGTTATTTTTATGGTAAAATAAATAACAATTAATTAAACAATATAAACATATAAAACATTAAAAGTTAAAAATAAAAGAAAGATAATTTTAAATTTCATATATATTATATAATAGATTATACTTAAAATTTTATATTATAGCATATTATACATAATATATCTAATTTAAAAATATGACATAATTAAACAAGACGGGTAAATCAAGAATATGGTCGGGGACTTCTAAACTCATTTCTGCCCCGCGATCCACAGTGAATTTTAACACGTTTACAATCTAAATCCATTTGAAGCGGATTTTTTTCACCCCGTTTAATGCAGGTCTCTGCAGATAAATGAATTAACAAGTAAACTAGTCTATTATTAGCCCCTTATACTAATCATAGGTAAGTAATCACTTTTTAGGCCGAAACTCTTTTTTATGAGAACATAGATTCGAACCATGAGCAATAAGTGAAGGAAACTTAGGGCATGCATCCTTAGCACCATGAACCACCACTGGTGATTAAAAAGCCTCATTTAGTTTTTGCTAAATATCAAGGAATTTATTAAGAGCTCTCAGAGAGCAAAGTAGTTACCACAACAGGGGTAACCATTCCAAGATGAACAAAACCAGAGTATTTATAGCGAAAAGCCTAAGCAAAAAAGCTATGAGCTGCCCTGTTACAACTTCTAAGGATCCAAACAAAAGAAATATTCTGGAACTAAGACCTTGTTTAGTTCACCGTTCTGATTGTAAAATTTGGTTTGAATTGGGTGATTTGAATTGTGATTCGAATCGATATTTGAATACACAAATAAATTATAATTTGAATTGTGAATGAAATCCAAACTGTGTTTGGATAAAGTGTTGAAAACTGTCATTAGAATTTTGTAACAAATCTTATAAAACCTCATTGTAAATGACATTATAAATATGCAATATGAATAGATTTGTTACTTTCTTCATTATGAATATAATGGAAAAAAAAATACCTCAATCGAAATTAAAATAAAAAAATTATGACAGTTTTCAACTTAAAGTTAATAGAGAAGAAAGTGAATCTACATTATTTTTACTGTAGAAAACAATTCAAATTATAGATCCTAATTCGTGTAGGACGACTCATCAATTTCTAGCTTTATATATAATTATAAAAGAAAAATGTTAACGTCACTCTTTTTATTACTTTCTATATTTAGTGTTTAATATATAAACTTCACTAATATAATATATTATATTTAAATAAAAATGAAATAATGAAATTTAAGTATCAAACAGTAATACATAAAATAACAAAAAGAACGTAACATTTCTCATTCATACAGGAACGAATAGCTGCCATGATTCGAAAATCTTCTTTAGCCACTGGAAAAGCAGTCAAAACTGATTTAGGAACAAAAACAGTTATAGGCGACACTTCTCGGCTACATATATCCACTCTGTCCCAACACACTTCCCAAGACGAACCAAACCAAAAAGCTCTAGCAAAATGGCGTTGTACCAGCAGGTGGACAATGTTTTCATTCTCATCCTCACACGTCGGACCTAAAAGCCTCATTAAGTTGATACTAATACGGACTAGTGCTGGAACTTTGGACGGGCCGCCCGCGACCGCCCGAAAAAATCGAGTTTTTACCCGAGCCCGACCCGCCCAAAAAATTCGGGTCGCCCGCCCGAGCCCGAATTTCCCCTTGAACGGGCTGCGGGCTTGTGTTAGTCCGCCCGACCCCGCCCGATTTGCCCGAATTTTTTTAAATATTTTTTTATTTTTATAATTATTAAGTTAGTTTGTGTTAAAATTATGTAAAAATCAAAATCAACATTCAATAGACATTATTAACACAATTGAATAAATTAATCATGTATATTATTGATGTATTAAATTCGTAATTCATGATTGTCTCGTTAAAAACCTTTCCCAGAAAAACCCAATTGGGATAAAAACTTGGCAAGGAAAAAAGAGTGCAATCATTTTGTGATGAATTACAAATTTTACAAACTTACAAAATTATACAATTACAAATACAATGTCAAAAGTAAATACATATTTACAAATTACAAATTTACAATTTAATTTGAAACTGAAGGATCGTCTTCAAAATTAAATGTTAATCGATTAAATTCATCAATCCATTCTTGGCTTGCCGGCGAAATTGTATCCTGTAGACATTGATCGACCCGATCCCAATCCTTAATGCAAACTAAGGCTTCAACAATATCCCTTTGCAATGCATTCCGGCGTTCCTCAAGTATTCCTCATGTCATACTGAAGGCTTGTTCGGATGAAATAGTGGAGACTGGGATCAAAAATATATCTATTGCCAATCGAGTTAGGATTGGCCAAGTTAATGCCCGTGCCCTCCACCATTGAACTAAGTCAAACGATTCTGTCGTACCGCCGACTACTAAGCCTTCACTGAGGTACGCCATAAGCTCGTTAAAACTGCCACCGCCGCTGCCACTGCCACTTGTTGATGAAGATTCACTCACAGTTTCTGTTTGAGTTGTCTTCTTCTTCTTCTTCAACCCGAAAACATTCAAGAATGAATGCGGATTTTCGTCTTGTTGTTGCGATTCATGTACTCTATGAGATACTCTAAACCTAATCTCATATTTACTATAGATCAAATATATTTTATCCTTTATTATTGGATATTGGTCCTTACAATTGATGTCTAAAAAATCACCTAAGTTTTCTAAACCACTTTCTAAACCTTATAATTTTAATCTAGTATCAAAAATAGTACCTAAACCATACAACAAATGCAACTTAGACCAATATTTTATAAATTTTTTTTTTCATAGAATGGATAGGAACTGCTAAGATTGGGTCTTCCCTATACTCGCTAAATAAAATATTAATTCGTAAAAGTTCTCCTAAAGCTAAAGGTGATGTTGGGTAATATGTTCCACTAAGTTTTAGAGTCACTTCATGAAACCTACCTAAAAATTGATACAAAACTTCGGTAATTTTCCAATCATATGGGTCTATATGTCCTACTCCTACTTTTGCACACATATAGTTTGTTATAGCATCCTTATAGGGGATGCATTGTTGAAGGATTATGTAAGTTGAGTTCCATCTTATAGGCATATCTAACGCTAATGCTCTAGGAGGTATATTTAATGCTTGTAAGAACCTAAACCAATCTTCTTGTCTTTGGTTACTACCTTGAATTCATGCAAGACTATCTCTAATTCTTTTAATGTGATTACCCATTTCTTTTAAGCCGGATTTAACAATTAAATTAATTACGTGACATGTACAACATTGGTGGAAAATAATACCGTCACCGAATAAACTTAAATCATTTTCAAAGAACTCAATTGCTTTTGTATTGGCACTAGCATTATCTAATGTTATAGCCATTACTTTATTTTTAATCTAAATTCATCAATTACATTTAAAATGGTATTATATATTAAATCCGCACTATGTGATCCTAGAACATATTTAAAACCTAATATTCTGTTATCTAAATCAAATCTTTTAAACTAATGTCCAGTTATAGCTAAATAATCTTTATTGGCAACGGCAGACCAAATATCTGCCGTTAACGCAACGTACCCGCTAGTCGAGTGTAAAAGGTTTATTAATGTTTCTTTTTCTTTTTTAAATAATTTTAATAAATCTTTTCTAAGAGTAGTTTTTGAAGTAAATTGTGCATTAGGATTATGTACAACCTTAATATATCGTTACCAATTAGGATGCTCTACAAAACTAAGTGGTTGATCTAAAGTAGCTATCATTCGAGCAACTTCCATACGATCTACTTGCGGATCGTATTTCCAAGTGGTTAGACCACCGGTTGCGCGATCACAAGATAATTGTGTTTGGCAAAGTTCGGGTCCGCCGGATTGGCTAAGCTTTTGAAGACACTTTTCGGAGTGTCTTCTCAAGTGTGTGGGGCCGTGAATAGTGTCACCTTGTAATTTAGATAAACAATATTTACACTGAGTTATATATTTAGTGTTACCTTCATTGTCGATCTCATCAATTATGTCGAAGTGATCCCAAACTGTAAAGGTACGCTTGGATTTCCTCCTAGAGGTTGCAACACTTGCAGACGCAGTCGCACTGGCACTCACCGTTTCTCCACGCCCGCCGCCATTGCGACCACGACCTCCAGTACGTCCACCAGGGCTCGGATTAGTAGATTCTTGCGTAACAAATTCATTAGTGAGTTGCCCTTCTTTCACGTTGTGTTGAGCATCAACGGGAATACCACTATAACCAAAAGGATCCATTATAAAAAAAAAAATAATAGCGATTTGAGAGAGAGAGAGAGAGAGCTTTAGGATAATGTGATAGTTTTGAAAAAATTATAATAGAGATTTGAAAGATTGAGAGAGATTGAGAAAAATTGAGAGAGAATGAGAGAAATTAAGAGGGATTGAGAGAGTTTGAGTGAGAAAAATGTGTAGGGGATGGGGGTATTTATAGGGAAATTTTTGGGTTAAAAAATTGATTTTTTTTTCAAAAAATTCGGGCAAAAATGGCTAGTTTAGGGTTCGGGTTCGGGCAAAAACTAGCCGTTGGACGGGTTTCGGGCATCTCGGGTATTCGGGCAAAATTCAGGTCGGGCAGCCCAACGGTCATTTTTTGACCGTTTTTTCAAATTTTCGAGTTCGGGCGGGTCGGGCAAATCGGGCTTGGCCGGAAAAATTAAAAAAAAACTCCAGCGGTCGACGGCACCTACACGGCAGCGGGCTCCGGCGTGGTCTCAAAACTCGGACTGCCCGAGCCCGGAAATACACCTTGAACGGGCCGGCATATGAGCCTGCCCGCCCAAGCCCGAAAAAATTCAGGCTTCGGGCGGCCCGCCGGTCCGAAGTTCCAGCACTAATACGGACACACCCTTCCATCAACAATAAAAAATTTATTACCATTCATAATTGCATATATATCTTAACGGCAAATCCCAATATCTACTTTCAATATTGAGGTATAAGATCAAAAATCATCACTTAGTTTAACAAATATATATTTTTTAATCACAAACATAAATGTGGAAAATATTGGAGCTAAACCCCATAAAAAAATTTACAAAAAAATAAATAAATAATTGAAGAAAACACGTGGGAAGGGCAAGCTACATGTACTTTGCTAAGCTTTTAACAGATGAAGGTAGACGAGTCCCCTACATTTTGAAATTTAGGTTTTAACTGCCCTCTCTATATTTATTCTATGTTCCTTCCCTACCCATATGTTAGGTTTTGAATTAATATTTTGACCAATTACCTGCAATTTTCTTCTTCTCCTCCTTTTATTTATGTTTTTGAAAAATGAGAAAGTAAGAGAGAGAGAGAGTGTGTGTGTGTATATATATATATATATATATATTTTTTTTTTTTTTGGCTGAAAACTACTATACTTTGATAATTGATACCAAGGGGATGTGACATATATAGGTTGATAGTCCTGTCACTACGAAGGAAGTTTGATTCTTTCATGGGCTGCTCTAAGCTGATTTCCAATGGTTGAGCGAATAACATGAGAGCGATATCCTTGTGCTAAGTACAGTCTATAAACAAATTATCAAAAAAAGAAAGTACAGTCTATAAACAGTATCAAGCCCAAGCGTCTTGTTTGTATAAAAAAAAAAAAAAAAAAAAAAAAACCCCTTTTTTTTTTTTTATAAAAAAAAAAAAAAAAAAAAAAAAATCCCATTTTTTCAGTTGCTACTCTTTTGCTTTCCTTTTCTATTGCTTTTTTACCCTCTAGTAACCCGTCGATGTTAATCCATGGCATTGCAAAATATATATACATATATATATTCAAATTTATTTAATTCCAGAAAAAAAAAACTGATGACAACTTAATGAAAAATTTGAATATTTAAGGAAAAAATAGAAGGATTTGCCTTTTTTTTTTTTAATAGACGGTTTGCCATATTTTATTTTTGCTAATGGAGTATATTACCGCATGACCAACAAAGGGTCATTTGACTAGATGAACATTCTACCCAAAAAAATAAAAATAAAAAATAAAAAAGTATCAGCGGACAACATAATAATGATTTTCGGCTGATCTTTTTTCCCCCGCCCAGTAATCTTCGGCTGGAGTTAAACTTCAAAGAGCACCTGTATGGGTAAAACTTGGGCCTTTTTAGTAATCGGCGGGGAGAGGCAGAAAGAAAAAGAGAGAGAAAAAAGGGGAGTCAATAGGAAGAATAAGAGAGCACTGGGCTCGAGAGTCATAGACAAAGGACACAATTATTGGCACTCACATTCTTCACTTATCCAATTAAATCACCTCCTTCTTTCTTTCTCCATTTTCTTTTTCTTTTTAAAGAACACATTCTAAAATAATTTATTTTTTATATTAAAATAAAAATAAAAATATTTTTTAATTTCAGACATAAATCATTTTCAAAAATACGTTTGATAATTTTATTAAAATATTATTTTCAATATAAAAAACTCATTAATGTCTCGCTTTCTCTCTCTCTGCTCAAGAGAGGAAAAAATAAAAATAAAAAATAAAAAACGATTAAAAATTATTTTTTATTTTTCTCTCATTTTACATTAAATCAAAAAATTATTTTTATTTTCGTTTTTATTTTTATTGGCCAAACGCCGTTTTAAAAATATTTTTATTTTTTCTTTCTAAAAAAACTTAAAAAATAAAAATGAGATCAATTCAAAATATAACTATAGGGTTTTTTTTTTTTAATCTATCAATAAGCTCGATAGATATAGTTAAGCACTCGAGAACATAGCCAAAAAAAAGTGTTGTTCATTTGAGATTATGAAGTATGAAGTCACCCTAATTCCTTGATTGTCGCATCGAGAATTTTGACTTGATTAAATTGATTATTGTTTACTACGGGAATATTAATGGTTATTTTGTTTGAATCACATATGTATTTGATCTCAATTTAAAACTTTGTAATGTGACAAAAAAAAACTTAAAACTTTGTAATGTGACAAAAAAAACTTAAAACTTTGTAATTATAACGAGAAGTTCTATAATGGGTTTCTAGCACAATCACATCGCGTACGATCTGTATAATAGTTTGAGCACTTATCAGTAATTATTAGTTGACTTTAGTGAAATCATTATGTGTGCATATATATAATTTACATAACAATGAGAATAACATATAGGAGAAAATTTCATGATTCATTTTCCGCAGTTTGTGCATAATTTGAACTCATGTGGATTCTTGCACGATTAAATCATGATCATACGAGATTACTGAACAAAAATAACACCAATATTAACAGTCAACAAGTCTTTTACTAAAATATTAAACTCGGCGTCGTAATTATTATTGCTATATATACGAACTTTCTTTTAGGAGAATAATAATATGACCTTAGCAAGTACAATGTTTTGCTGTGGACAAATATAGCGTACTAACAAACATGGCCTTTACTTCAAGTCACGACCATTAATCCCACTGTTTATTCAGTTCATCACTATGCATTGAAAAAAAAACATCAAAAACGTTAAATTAACTTAAGGGATGTTGTATCATCATCATCATTATTATTATTTTGACGAGTGCGTTACATTGATTATTTTTTTTTAAAAACGGTATATTCAATTATTTTGATCATTTTCTTTTACTTTTTTTCAGCTAGGAAATATTCAAATTGAAAAAACAACGTTACAAAAAGGAAGAAGAAGAACGGTTAGTCGGTGATCTGTCTACATACACGCATCCAATGATTTGTTAGATTAAGGGTGCTATATTATTATTATTATTTTTTTTTTTTTTTTAAAGTTACAGAACCCCACTTTATGGGAAAGAAGCTTAAAAAAGGAAAAGAAAAAAAAAAAAAAAAAAAAAAAAAGTAAAGCTGTGCATACAATTTCCCTTTAAAAAAATAATATATCATAGCCAGCCAGGGGTCTATAAAGTTTGTCCCTCGTACCAAATACCGTAGCAAGTTGAAACTTTATTAGTTGAAAAGAAAAGGGAAAATTTATTACTAACTTGAAAAAGAAGAAAGTTGACCGTAGTTGGACTGGAGGAACCTAGGAGCAGCCCAAGAGAGGATCAAGTTGGGCTACAAACACAGTAATTCTCAAATGCTAAATTGGGGCTTATGAGGATTGCAATGCCTTTAAAAATTGAAATACTTGATTTCACTTTTCTTTTTACAAAAAAGTGCAGCTAAGACAACCTCAAATATTTTCTCACATGACCTATTTTAAATCTTCTGCGCTGCGAAACACAATTTTACTTATAAGTTATCTACTATGAAAAGGGCGGATCCACTATTATATATGGATCAATGATAAAAGCCATCCTTTTTTTGTTTTTTCTTGGCCGATCGAGGCTAGCTCGCTTAGTGGATGTACGAGCTATTTTTAATAGATTGAGGAATGAATTCAAGTCTCAGAAGAGAGTATTTTCATTCATCTAGTACGGAATGGGCATCCAATTGGACAGCATATGTAAGTGTTATTTGGCATTTTTGTAATGCAAACGTCCACCGAGGTCGTATAGAGTGTCAAAAACTGCTCCCAGTGACATATTAATTGACATTACAAAACATATGAATTAGATCCTGATCCGTGAAGGACGACTCATGACGGATTTCACTTGATCAGAAAAAGGTAATTTTGGCATGTAGTACGTGCCAATTAAGGAACAAGAAGGGACGTATGCAAAGCCATTGATTCCATTACTTTGGGACACTCTCAGACTATAAACAAGAAACAAAAAGTAAACCACCCTTTCCTCGGGCCCCTAATTTGTCAAATAATAATCATAGTCGCAGCATTCAAATGTGCCATGGAGCTTTATCAACTTATTTATATATTTTTTCTTTTCATTTTCTATCTTTATATATACATAATATTCTGTACTCAGCAGCGTTAGTCAAGGGCATTGTACGGCGGGACAAAGCGGCCGGAGTCCGTACATGTTTATATATAATTGAAATTCAATAATTAGTGTGCATTAATTTGCGGGGTTCCACGTGATTATTGGTTTTTTGGGAGGGGGCTAATACGTGACTGTTTGTTAAAAAGGGAACTTGTCCCTTAGCAAGTTAGGTTTGCCCTCCCAAAGGGCCAGTAAGGGTTCCAATGCAAGTTTTTCTGGTCATAAATAATAATCATATTGAGGGGGGAATGATTAGTATGTGTAATCTCCCATCGCAATTTACTAGGAGAGCGTTTACCTTTTTCCCATCCTACTTGTTTTCAAAAAAAAAAAAAAAAAAAAAAAAAAAAAAAAGGTTTACCTTTAAAAAATTATATAAACCAATGATAGTGGAATTCACAAATTAATGAGTGTAGCCTACCCTAGTGGTCCTCCAACAACGGGGGCCCAATCGCGTAATTTCACTTTTTTCTTTCCTATAATTAAAGTCTTGTATTTATTCCTACTGCTTTATTACTATTTTATTATTATTATTATTATTATTATTATATTCAATTGACAAGAGGTGTTTACACTATCTGTTAAACATGTATTATGTCGTATCATGTGAATAGAATGCATGAAGCACGTGATTAATCATGTCACAAGCCACATTCTATGACGCTAAATTTTCAAAATTGTGTCATCAAACATGATGCTCTGTTTTGATTTTTTTTCTGGTTTTTGTCAATAGTGACACAATATCGAAGTTGTGACTTAACAAACGTATTCCATGAAGTTGAGAAGAGAGAAAACCAATTTTAATACACTAATCAATTAAATAGTTTATAAATATCAAGATATCATGTAAGTTATATATGTCCGCGGTTAGTATAAAATTTAACTGGTAAATTATATAGCACTCCGGTTCAATTTTCCGGTTAGCATTAAATATTAAAACGATAAAAGCTTGATAAATAATAAGGTATTATTTGTTATATGGATATCATAGAGTGCAAAAAAAAAACTTAAATATTTGCATAATCACAAGTTGGGGTATATATACGCGCCATTAATTTGTTCAATGGCATAAAAATTACTTTCAGAAGAGTTTCCGATATTTATAGGATAAAGATAATCCTTTTCATCAAGTACGGAATAATAATTTACCTTTTCTGAATGCATAGGTCCAATCTAAGCGAGTCTCTAAAATTCCCATTTAGAGAACCTTCGGAGGAAAAAAAAAGTTGCCATTTAAAGAAAATAAAATAAAATTTCACATCCAAAATGACTAAAACATTAGTCAATCATCACGACCCAAATTTAATGGACAATGGGTGACCCTCCATAGTCCATAGTCCATACAATGGGGTCCAATTGCTTCCCCAAGGTCATCCTGTCTATTATGAGTCCAAGGTGTGAAGCCCTATTGGCGCTCTCCACCACTCCTTAATTTTTTTTTAAATCATTTATAAAAATTAATGTAAAAATAATTACGTATTAATTAAAGAAGAAGGTTACGTGTATAAATCACAATTACATATTCACATATGACTTGCAAAATTTTACATGACAAAATATCACTAAAAAACTAAGAATCATATCTAGCAAATTTTTTTTTTTGTTATACTACTGTAAGATACATTTGAACACTAAAGTTAACCAAACTCGAACCAAATCCAAAGCATTAAGACAAAAAAAAAAGGTCGCTTCTTGCTTTGAGACTTTTATTTTGTTTCATTTTTTCCCTCCTGGCAGAGTGGCTCGAGAAGTCTTTTTTCTACAGGAAATTGAACGAGGTCGATAACCATAAAGATTATGAACTCAATATTGAGTACTGCTAAGTTTCTAAAGTGAACGAAATGAAAGGAGAAAAAGATTGGGTAAACTGGAAGTCATGATCAGTGCTTCATTAGTGAAACAGAAACTGTATAAGGCTTTAAATACTAATACAACTTTTCTACTAATTACAAGCAAACCACTTACAATTTAATATGTCTTGCACTTTCTTTTTATTTTTTATTTTTTTGGAACTAATCAAAAAACTAACTTCTAGCTATCTAGCAACTCGACATATATTCATAACAAATTTATGTTGAAGAGAGGGGTTTTGACGATCTGCCCCTTATGTGGGTTTTGACGATTTGTCCTTTCAGCACTTGACAGTTTATGTTGAAGATATGAGTTTTTTCCCGTTGAGCTTTCAGTCTGCTCGTTAGTGTGCCGAGGTGCTTTTCCAATTTTGGCCCTTAGGTGTGCGTCTATCCCTCTGTGGGTTAGCATTGTAGTAAAACGACTGTTTATCAATGTTGTAATGAAATGCAATTTTCCTTTTCAAAAAAAATATGAATAACAAACTTTATATAGGAGACAATAACAGGACTAATTAGTTATTACCATCAACATTGAGTGAGTGAAAAATAAAAGGCAAGGCAAAAGGAAAAAAAAATCAAACAGTAGATTAAAAAAATATTCTTAAAAAAACATGTTGAAAGCTTTTAGATTAAATAGAGTTGAACAATTTTTGTACTTCAACCAAGAATCTAATAGTTCACACTAAAAAAATAATCTTAAAATATTATTTTTTTTCATAGAAAGATCTTTAATTTATTATTTTTGGAATTATATTTCTGTATATCCTTTAGAATTTATCCTTAACTATATAAAGAAAGAATAGAGTTGAACAATTTTTGTACTTCAACCAAGAATCTAATAGTTCACACTAATCCGATATATATATATATATATATATTATACTTGGAATGTAATGGGTAAGATTTCTCCAAATTACTTATTTATTCTCAAACACCTCACACTTTAATTGCTATTTCAACCTATTTCCACATGCTTTCTTACTTTCGAATAGAAACTAACTTTTGTTACTTCAACTTATTTCCACATGTTTTTTTATTTATTTTACTAGTCTTTAGCGTGCTCCGCATGCATAATTCATTTAAAATTAACAGCTATACAAATTGTTCTTAAAAAAAAAGAAGAAAAATATTCATAAATAAAAGAAATGAAGATAAAAGCGAGAAAAGATTTGAAGCGAAAGATAGGAAAAAAAAGATTTAACTTATATTTTGTTGTGTTTTGTTTTATTTAATTTGTTTTTTTTTTAATTTGGTGTGATATTTTTCAATAAATGTGAAGCTAACACGTGACCACTTATTTGAGCGAACCAACTATAGAGTGCCACATGTTTCTCACTGAAAAAGGCGTCCAATCGCTGACTGACATGTGGCGATTTCACTGAGACCTACCGTACTGAATCACCTTCTCTTACAAAAAAACCGTCTCATTCAGGAAAATTTAAGAAAAAAAAGAAAAAGATAGAGTAAAAAGAATAATTTAAAAAAAAAACAAAAACAAAAAAACCTCACTAATGAAACATTCATTAGGGAAACACAATTAAAAAAAATTTAGACAGGAAAATGGATGAGAATAAATTATTTAAATGGGGAATTAAAAAGAGTATATTTATGGGGGCCAATTTTGAGAAAAGGAAATATATATATATATAATAGGGTAAAAAAGATAGACAAAAAAAGTAAGAATGGAGGGAAAAGGGAGTATAGTTTAAAAATAAGAAAGAGAAAAGAAAGTAAAAAAAAAAAAAGATAAAAAAACTTTAAGAAAGTGAAAAGAAAAAAAAAGACGGGGGGGGGGGAAGAAAAATATATAATAGGGTAAAAAAGATAGACAAAAAAAACAAGAATGGAAGAAAAAAGGAGTATAGTTTAAAAATAAAGAGAAAGAAAGTAAAAAAAAAATTTTTTAAAAAGATAAAAAAAAAAAACTTTAAGAAAGTGAAAGTTAAAAACAAAAAAACAAAAAAAAGTGGGGGGTGGGGGAGGAGGGGGTTAAGGAAACAGGGGTAACGAAACCCCCTCCCAAAAAAAAAAAAACGGATTGCTTTAGTATTGTTGATGATTTTAAGATTATGTAAAAACTTTTTAATATATTGCTAGTGCACATGAAGAGACCAATAAATATAATAGGTGTTTAACTTCATTTTTTTCATCCTTCACAAATATAATTATTTTTTTAGGAAAAATAATATGACATGTAATAATTAGTTTCAATCATACATACTTATAGTAATTTAAATAATATATGTCGATACTGGACATATAATGATAGTATTTGTAAATAATATATATAGGTACTAGACATAGTATAAAAATGCTAAAAAAAGACAGTGCACAAAATACAAAAAAAGGAAAAAAATAAAACTAGATCACTGTTACATTAACATTATTTGAATTTAATGATGAAGAACTACTAATGTTATTTCAACTTGGTTTAAATCAAATACGGAGTTATATTCCAAACAACTTATTCTTTATCTGATATTTTACGCCCTAATTTTTAAATTGTTCAAATTTTCCTTATTAGCTAATTTTTAGAATTTTTTTGGTCATTAATTTGATTAGTTAAATTTGGTTGTCCATGGATTTCCTGACTTGATCTTTAAGTACAATTTTACTATTTTTATTTCCACGATTAAATGTTGTGCTATTACTAGAAGCATATGACATAAATTATAAAATTGTTCATTTTGGAGTTGGATTTAAAATTGTTCATTTTGAACACTATGACATTTTTTTTTTAAGAAAAAAAGAATATTGTTGTTATATTTTCAAGTATTTAAGGTGCATATAGAATGAACAATATGAATTTAGTTTGCAATCATACGATAAACACAAAATGAATCGTTTTTATTTATTTTTATATTTTTATTTATTTAAATACTTCTTGTAGATCTCTTTTAAATATATTCTTTTTAGATGGTTTTTTTTTCCTTCATTGTATACACAATTCTCAAGCCTCTTTTCAACATTAAGAAATAACGCATGACAAAAGTGTTGTTAGCACGACACCATGCTAGTAACTAAAGGACTTTCAAAGTTTCTCAAGTAGCACTCAAGCATATAATGGTGAGGTCACCAAATTTATATGGACAAGTTTCTAATTTGTTTTCTTCTTAATAATTATTTACTATGGATCAAATTGTGAATATATATATATATATATATATTTTGGTGTGGTTTTAATAATTACTCAAAATGTTTATTTTTTAATGAGTATTATTATTTTAATTATGTGATATTAATTCTACAGTTATAATAAATTGAATAGTTAATCAAAAATATTTATGACAATTAGTAAAATTAAATATTTATCACTTCACATCATTAAATATAGAAATTTAATAAGTAACCACAACTATTAAATATCCATCCATATATATTTATGTACGTATATATGTTACTTATAATTGATGATGCATGCTGCCTTCATTAATTGCTATATCATATATATATATATATATTAATATTCATCCATTTAATCATTTAAATTAGGTCATTATGCTTTATTCATACTGTAAATTTAAGTTTTTAATTTAAATTAAGATGTGACATTTTTTTAAAATTTATTAACTATAAAAAAAATTAGATATAATATTTTTAAAAAATTTTTAATTACAAAAATTTAAAACTGAAAAAAATCAGTGCAATGAAAAAGATGTATATAATCTAAGTTTCTATGTGACGTAAGTTCCTTCAATTAAGTGATAATTTTTAAAGAGTAGGAGCCAGTCAAATCACAGGCACAGAACATGTTTTCAGCCAACACGTTGTCTGCAGTGAAAAATATATTGCAAATCTACGACATGAGCTCAAAACTTTCAATACTACAGATTCAGATTGACCTGCAGTACAGGGCAACCTTGAAAGCTTAAAACCTTGTTTGCAGGGGAAAAAAAAAAAAAAAGTGTTGACCTCTAATTGTGCATGGCGATTTCTAGATTATAGTAATGAGAAAAAAAAAAAAATTGTTAATTGAAAACGTTTTAGTCAATCATAAAATGATTACGGGAAGAGTTCTGAGTGGAATACGAGGCATAATTGACAAGATATTCATATAGAATTTCGTTAAGCACGAAAATAATCTTTACGAATTAACTTGTTGTTTTAACATAAAGGCAGATGCATTTTCAAAAAAAAAAAAAAAAAAAAACAAACACAGATGCTTATTATCACAGGCCATACTTCAACCATCAAGACCACTTCCACGTGTCGTACACAGAACCGGCTTTGATGGAATCATTAACAGTTGCACGTGACTCTATCAAACCTTGATTTTGGGTATGTATTGGATTATTGCTTCATAGACTGGAATTTAGTGAAAACAAACTTAATTATTGGGACCGGTCAAAAATTTTAAAAAAGGTGCCAGCGGGTTTGCCGGTGCAAGGACGATTAAGCAAAAGCTGATGACATGACACGTGGACAAAGGAAGACCGTTTGATGGTAATGGGACGACTAAGATTGATCAATCATTCTCGACGAGATTCATTGAAACTGAAAGAGAACTGTAGACAAGTGCGCAGTGAATGTGATAGATTTTCCTTGTTCTCCTCATTCACACAGAAAGATAACTCTCTCTCTCTCCTCCACATACGAAGACAGCAAAAACCCAGTTGCACATATGATAGCGAGAGAGAGAGAGAGAGTAGAACGTCAAGAGAGAGAGTAGAAAGAGAGAGAGAGAGAATAGGCGTGGTTATCTTAAATGAGGGTCGTGTAGCAGAGAGAGAGAGTGCAGTTACCATGGCGGCGTTGCAGGACTCTAATTCCGTGCCATTATTGCTTCGAACAACGAAAGAGAATTGAAAACCCAAAAAAGAAAAAAAAAAAACTTATTTCTCTTTCACCAGTTTTTCTCTCTCGTTTTTTTTTAAAAAAAACCTAAAAATAATTTTGAAATTTGTTCTCGAAAGCTGCAAAGCTCCAACAACAAGATCGATAGAGTCAGAAGAGCCCAGAATCAGAATCCCAAAATCAGGTCAAAACCAAACCAAACCAAACACTAAAACACCCCTCACCTCCACAACAGTAATAGTAACAGTAATAAATAGTAATAATCTCTCCTCTTCTTAATTATATCCCCCCACTTATTCCTTGCGCTCTCTACAGTCCTAATTAACTCGCGAAAATCCGGAGATCTCGAATCGCTCTGTCTTTTTTTTTTCCTAATTGTTTTTTGTTTTATTTGTTGTTAAAATTGATAGTATTACTCAGCTCATGATCTGATATGGATTTTGAGTCTGACCCAAAATCTGGGTGCAAGAAATTATGGCTGGCTTCTTTTGCCTAGGCGGAAGAGATCACCGTCATCATCATCAAACGACAACACCAAGCAAACAAGAGGAAGAAGATCAAAGAGATCAACAACAAAACCTTTTTCTCTACAGATCAAACGACGAAGAGATCCCCAACAATGGTTTCGAGATATGGCCACAATACCATCAGCAGCAGCAGCAGCAACAACAAGGTTTGAGCAACTACATATCGTTTGGATTAACGGGCAGTAGCAGTACCAGCACTCCTCCTAGTGCCTCTCACAGCCGCAGAAACAGCTTCAACATAAACGACGTCGTCGTGTCGTCTGATGATTTTCGGCCGCGGTTGGGATTCACGGTGAACATGATGAGGCAAGGAGGGTTAGGGTCGGGAGGTATGAACTGCCAGGATTGTGGGAACCAAGCGAAGAAAGATTGCCCGCACTTGAGGTGCCGAACTTGCTGCAAAAGCCGAGGGTTTCAGTGCCAAACCCACGTCAAGAGCACTTGGGTTCCTGCTGCCAAACGCCGCGAGAGGCAACAACAACTAGCGTCTTTACAAGCACTCCAAAATCAACAACAAGAACAAACAAACCAACAGTTTCGTGTGGACAATTCCAAAAGGCAGAGAGAGAATCACCGAGGATCTGCCTCTCTCGCTTGCACCACTACCCGCTTGCCGACCAATACGTCAGGTAAAAGTTGTAGTTTACAATACAAACAAAGATCATTAGCCCTGTGAGAAAAGAAAACACAGAAACACAATAGATTTGTCATTTGTGTGTGTGTGTATTAAAGGAATTTTCAAGTGACTGTATAGATAAAAGTTAGAGAAGGAATAATAATAGTATGTGTTAAGCAGGGAATTGAATTCTCCTTTCTTTTCAGCCAATACACAACAAATCCACATCTTTTGCATGTGGGAAAGTCCACCTCCATAGTTACCCACTGACCTGCTTTTCTTCGCTTTTTTTCAAATCTCCCACTGTTTGTCAGTAAAACTGACGAAAAGCTCCTATATACATGACCTTGTGATCTCTTCTTGACCATACTTAGTACTACTTATCATGCTCATCAAATAATAATTAATGATAATTTTTGACGTCTTTGGTTTCTTCGGAGCTGATTTATTAGGGTTGGAGCTGGGAGGAGCATTCCCTGCTGAGGTGAATTCGTCAGCGGTTTTTCGCTGCGTGAGAGTAAGCGCAATGGACGACGCGGATGAGCATTACGCGTATCAGACGGCTGTGAACATAGGAGGGCACGTTTTCAGGGGTATTCTTTACGACCAAGGGCTAGATGGTCATTTCACTAGCGCCGGTACAGGCGAGGGCTCTTCGGCACGCTGCGAAGACGACGGAACGCAACAGCTTAATCTCATATGTGCAGCCACAAACACCACCACTGCCGCAACGACTACCGCCGGTACTAATAATCCATCTTCATCTATGTCGTTGCTTGACCGTTCACTAGTTTACCCAACTCCAATCAATGCTTTTATGGCCGGTACGCAATTCTTCCCACCCCCAAGGTCTTGACGGGAGAAAAAAAAAAAGTCTCTCCTAGCTCGAGCCTTATAACTTCTTCCACTTTTATTTTTACTTTTGTTTCCTCTTTTAACGAAATGTTGATCAATTGTCGGCTATTAGTCTAGCATATTTGGTTCTAGTTCTGGTTTTTAAGTACTCCTTAACATGCACTGAAGTAGAAGCGAAGGCCTAGGGGAAGTCATAGTAGAAGTACTATTAGAGAAATAGGACATGATCGAGAAGGAGAATATTATGATGATGATATGGATGTTTTGTTTTGTTTTCGAATTTCAATTCGGATTCTCATGTTAATTTATTTAATTTGATGATGAGTACTTACCCATTTATCAATTCTCAGATATCTGCGAGTTTTTCTCTTTGAATATTGTTTGTTTAATGTTATGAGGTTGTTCGTTAGTTTATAATATTATTTATTTTCTTTTCTGGGTCGATATTGAATGCCCTTTCTGCTTGGTGCTGAACTCGAAGCTGCTTTTTCCTGTTTATCCGATTGCTTGCCGGATGAAATTATGGGGATCATGAGTAGGTTTCGTTTCGTGTTTGGTTAAGCAAAGAATTTAACATGAATATTTAATTTTTGTGTCGCTAGAAAAATATTGTGAAGAGAGGAGAGGAAAAAGAGGGGGGAATTTGGGAGGTCCACTCTTGGTGTAATATTATTGGATATTGGCTTATATGTACCTATAAGCCATTCTCTGATCAGTACCACAAATAGTGAAACCGGCACTTGTTTCCCTTTCTGAATACACCTATTTGGTTACGTAAATGCTTTCTTACAAGAGGCAGTATTCATGCCAACTACTTATCTGCAGAACAATAAAATTTAGCATTTGAAATAGACGTGCATGGATGTGACCCTTTGTAATATTATACGAGAGATCAAGTTTAGTTTGTTGCTATATTAATAAGCTGTGATCCCTATAAATATTACATGCAGTTTGTAGACTGTGAACTAGATGATATATATATATATATATGTATATATAGGATGAGAGTTCATATAAATGTACACAATTGATGCGCTAGCTAGCGTAAGATAACGCTTCCATAGACACTGCTAGATTTGGATAAATGTGAAATAACACAAAGGTTGCGAGAAACTTCCTTGGTATCGCAATATGTAAACCCGTGACATGTGTCATCTTCCTGCATTTTGGTTCCCTTGATAAAATTAACATTTTGTTTTTTTCAAAAGTCGTCTTTGCATTTTTTTTTTTTTTTGTTTAGGCATTTCTTAGAATATGTAAACATGGGACCAAGATGGAAAGCTGGTTTTCCATATATTTATATGTATATTTAGGAGTTCACAAGATTTGATACTTTGTCTCTACATATACTTTGGAGTTCGGCCGCTATGTTAAAAAAAAAAAAAAAGAAATTTTAGCCGTTTGATTCCGTGAAACTGGAAGATAATATTAAGAATTCACGATAGAGCTACAACCAATATTCTACCAGTACTATGTATTTAAGTAGCATAAAAATCAATCTTAGTAATAGAAAACAAATTAGTGTAATCTTAACAATCACGTTAAAATCTTAGAATTTGGAGATGAAGTTCTTTGATCGACACGGCTAATTGGCTAGAGAATTAGTCAATGTTGCGTTTAACTGATCAAACTGAAAACATGTGATGATATGCCTTAAATCATATATATCTAGGTGGTATATATAGAAATGTGTAATGGGGTATTATTTGTGTACGATTATTGTATGCTATTTAGTATACACCACATGCACATCCTCGCAACTCGCAAGGATGCATCCTTGCAAGGAGTCAAGTTCTTTTTTTACTTGCAATTCTCATAGCTCGTTTGGATTGTTGATCAGATCGATTATGATCCAATAATCAGAATTAAAAGTCCGTTGATAAATTATGACTCTTAAAACACATCGAATCAGTCGAATCACAGTTTAATTTGAAGTTTAAAGTGAATGAAGTAACCGATATGTCTATTGCAACCAATGACCCATTATGAATATATATACATGATTTTGGCTATATTTATAAACTCTAACTGCTATTTCTACCTGTTCAAATTTGAATTAATAAGTGATATGTATATTGTATATACAAATATATAGCCAAAATCATTGTTTCAGATGCCTTAATAAGTGATATGTATATTGTAACCAATACACCTCTTTTTTTTTTTTTTTTTTGCTATAAATATACTCCAATATGATAGTAATTTTATTTTTATTTTGGGAATTCTATAAGATTGCTACTTATTGAATTTAATGAATTTGTTGTATCTTAGAGGTAATAATTTGTCATTAATCTATGTTAGCAAACTTTTATAACGGGGGCAAATACCAGATTAAGAAAATATATAGTTATTCTTACACCTCAAGCCTACAATTAATATCTTGTTTTTCTGCAGTACCCAAGCCAAATCACCGTCAGATTTTCTTTAACAGTTTATATAAGCTTATATGTTTTGCATTTATAAATTGAAGGCATATCGATTTTGCTACTCTCATTAATTACTTCAAATGCATATTAGGAGCTAAAAGACTCGAGGTTGTTCTTTTGAAGTGTAACTTGAGTGTAATTTTTGAGTTGAATTTGAGTTATAACTTGAGTTAAAGTTGTAACTAAAATAAAGTTGAGTAAAGTTGAATAAAGTTAAAACTTAAAAGAACGTAAACTTGAATAAAATTGTAACTTAAGTTTAAATTTTTTCTGAATTTTATTGCAAAAGAACAACCCGTCAGTTTCCTGAAAATCAACATTACCTGCAGCAGTAATCATCAATTTATGGGAATATAATCCTTTTCCCCGATTTGCTCAATAATTTTCGTTGTCGTAAAGGTGTACTAGGAGTACTTATAGTAGCAATAAACATGATTACCAAAAGATCCAATCCTCTGTTCAACGTTTGATATCATAATTAGTGTTTAACTAATCAAATTATATATACCACATCATCTCATAATAATCATAACAAAGTTAGTTAAAAAATAGTTTAAATTTTTATACAACACAACATAATATGATTGATTAAATGCCAATTAAGATATTAAGATTTAACAGAGAATCTGAGTCTATTTCCAGCCGTTCTTTAAGGTGACCTGCGATTATATAGTGAATACGTTATCTAATTTTCTTAAATAACATAATGCATGGTTTCTGGTGCCCTAGCTAGACTGGTTCCTTACATCTAGCTAGGTTTTTGGTCACTTTGATGATTTAACTGCTAAATGCTAATTAATTAACCGTACAATGACATTTATAAGTTAATGTCAAGTAGAAACTGGAGATGTACCAAAAAATATATATTATTCACTGCCAGCTTCGCCGACAAAATATAGTACTCTGACAAGATCTATAATACCTCACCCAAATCCAACCAAATCATAATACATATAATGCAGGATTAGTGCTACGGCTATTTACGTACAAGTACTTATTTTCTTTTTAACTGTTCAACTATGTTAATTTGAAGAGTACTGGAGTTAGGCATGCATTTTGAAACGGCAATCTCTGGGTCATAAATCTTTAATTATGAGCCGATATAGCCAAATTATACAGTTGGTAAAGACACGCCGAAACGTGATTTAAAGTTGGGGAGACAAACAACGCGTTAGGAACTGAACAAGTATGGATAGAGTGGTCCGGTAGTGGGTCATTCATCCCTAGACAACTATATTATATTTAAGAGCAAAAGGCTGAACATTTGCGTGCATATTTAAGCGCCAATAATACCATGAGGTCATGAGTTATATAATAAATTTCTTTCAAAGCTTAGATATATACCTATATGGTTTTAGGGCGGACCAAGATGTACGTTTTTTTGGACATAAAGAAGTTTAATGAAGAAAAAGAAAATGTTGAGTCTGCAAAGAAAATTTTTCAAAAAAGAAAAAGAAGCGAAATATTATTTTTGGTACAAAATAGGGAAATTGTAAGAGGTATACATAGATGATCGTAGAAGAGAGCTTGTTGTACAGTTATTAATTTGTCGTTTTTCCTTATCCGGTGTGGTGGTGTCTCACAAAGTCGTAACAGTAGTCATCATGCGTAGTTTGTGACTGAAGTACCTAGAGTGGAGGCAACTAGCAACTGTAGGGTTTCAAGGGGAAAAAAAAAAAGAAAAAAAAATAGCAGCTGTAGATTTAGATGCCTAGGCAACCGTGACACCTATGGCGTCCTATGACCCCTCTTTGGCTTTGTGTCTCAAATGCAAAGCCCTGCTGCCAAGGGCTATAGGGAGAAAGGTAGGACACTTCCTTTCTTCTTCCTCTTCTTTTTTTCTTTTTCTAATACGTGATTGGTATTTTGCGTTTCAAATAAAAGAAAATCACATATTACTTTTGACAATCACATAAATCAGAACACATATTTGTATATAATTCAGAAATGCACATCATGATCAATAAGGATAATATGTCAGAAAGAAAGAATGTTATAATTAACGATTGATGGCGCATTGAGACGGTTCCATTCGTTTCCTTAGTTTAAATTACAATTCAAATTTTTGTTAAAATATTTTTTCTCACAAAAATTAAAATTTAAGTTTGTCTGTTAAAGTGCTCTCTCAAATGAGTTTACTTTTTAACTCTAATTCTAAACTTAAACGGGCAAAATGAACAGTAAGACATGAAGTTGTAATTGAGTGAAACTGTGTTATAAATTACTAATTAATGGTTACTTCAATATTTACTTATTAAAAAGTATCATTATTTTAACTATAAGATCATATAGATCTAATAATTGTAATAATTAAATTGAATAATTAACTTTCAAAATATATGACAATTAATAAAATTAAAATTTTATTACATCACGTCATTAAATTTATATATTTAATAAATAATTATATATAAACGTAATCATTAAAAAGAAAATAGAAAGTCTCTCCTCCTAGTTAAATGACTTAATTTGTAAGTCAATATATCAGCAACAATTGTCCCAAAAATTAGTAAGGATATGACGGTTTTGTTTTTCCCTCCGACTTGAGTACTAGAACTTTAGAGTAGTACTATATTTGTAATCATACAATAAAGCATAGTCATCAACCTCCACAACTGCTCTGTTTAGTTCGCTGATTTGATTTTTTAATTTGAATTGAGATGTAATTTTATGTGAGAGCTTTTTACTGTAATAAAAAAGTTAAATGTGATTATTTATGAGAGTTTTTTACTGTAACAAAACTCAAATTCTAAACTCGAATCAGTGAAATAAACAGGGCAAATCAGCCAATAAAATTTGAAAAAAGTGAGAGAACTTCACTGGTCCAACTTTGCCGTACGTACGTACTAGCTAATAACTGTAGTAACTTTGTTCTTGCCATAGAGTTAGCGGGATTGTATAAGTGAATCTCATGTACGATCCATAAGGAATTTGAACATGAAATGGATATTAATAAGCAACTGAAACAAGATCTAATAGCCTTTCAAACAATTCCATTTAAGGAGGATTAGTAGCTAAACCAACTAATTAGGCGCTTTGCATGTTTGAATTGTTTGGTTTTAAACTTTTAGGTTTGAACCTATACATTTAGGGCTTGTTCTTTTGAGTGAAAAACTCAAAAAAAGACAACTCGAGTTACAAATTTATTCAAGTTCATGTTCTTTTAAGTTTAAACTCGAGTTTAAACTCGAGTTCAAACTCGAGTTTATGACTAAAACTCGAGTTCAAGTTTTCCCTTCAACTCGAGTTCAGAAATTCGAACTCAAATTAATGAACTGTATTTTTTCTATTATTAAAAATGCTATAATTTTTTCGTTTTAAGTCTGATTGAGATGATTTTTTTTCTATGCGTTGACAACGAAAAGACGAATAAAACCCGACCCATATACCCTATTAAAATTTTTCATCAGCATTGAGTTTTTATTAAAATACTATCTAAATACAAATTCAAGTTTTGACTCACTCAAACATAAACTCAAAAAGATTCTTATCTCAAACCATAACTCAAATGTACACAACCAAACACAAACTCAAGTTACAAGTTCAACTCAAGTTATAACTCAAATTCAACTCAAGAATTATACTCAAGTTAAACTCTAAAAGAACAAGCGCTTAGGTTTTTTATGGTTCAAGTTGACGTTTAGTAGCGTAAAGTTGAAATATGGAATAAAACATCACATTGAAGAATAAAATTTTGAACTTGTGTTTAATTAGTTTTAAAATTGTGAGTGAACTAAAAATAGAACTATAGTTTTAAACCAAAAATGTTGTAGCATATAAATTCAAACCAATAAGAACTAAAAGGGGGATAAATTTTCCCACACCCAGAATTTTGGGTTTAAAATTCCAGGTTTAAAATTTTTCAAACAAACATGAGTTTAAAATCAAATACTGAACTCTTAAAAGTTGAAACAAACTGGCCACAAAAGACAGCCATATTGAAACCGTATTCCTAGGGCACAAGCAACTCCCGCTTCTGACGTGAAATGACTTAATTTGGCAGCTTGATGCTTGGATTTATGATTATATATCCTTCCAAAAAGTGAAAAAGCCAAGTCATCCGGTAGAAAGTTAGAAACTGCTAGGATTTTCTATCCTTCATTATACACCCACTATATGCAATAGGGCTCTCTCTCTCTAGCTAGGGTTTTGGAGATTGTTAGCATTTCAGAGGTGAGGCCAGACTACGCATGCGAGTCACTGTTCATCTCTTTCTTCTTGGCTTTGTTGATCATGATCAGCTAATTCATAAATCACGTGGTCCAAACCAAGTCCAACCATCAGATTTCTTACACACAACCTTGACTGTGGCAGC
Organism: Morus notabilis; assembly: GCF_000414095.1. NCBI lineage: Eukaryota > Viridiplantae > Streptophyta > Magnoliopsida > Rosales > Moraceae > Morus > Morus notabilis. Next base: position 304,182 of record NW_010364747.1, on the reverse strand, counting down.
TTCTATGCCCTGTATATAGCGTGCTAATCCTTGTGATTTTCAGTAGCGTGGGGTCAAGAATTTATACATGATCAAGTGCCTCTACCAAAATTTCCTATCTGCCAAACTTGTGTGCACTTTTCGTTTTGAAAATAAGAATATAGTAGAAATAAAACTTGTAAACCTGTTATGGGTAATTATAAATTTATGATTAAGACATAACAAGATTAGAGATCTGAATCTCGCGACTAGACTCTTATGGATCCAGATTTTTTGTCTAATTTTTTATATAAACAGTATCTAACTAATCAAGTCATACCATATTATTTCATAATAAGCACAAAAAAATTAGTTAAAAAATAATTTAAAATTTTTACATGACATTATATGATATCATTATTAGACATCAAAATTAAACAGAAGATCCGAATCAGGCTCTTACTCGTTAAGTATATATATATATATATATACACGACATTAATGACTTTTATGCATGCTACTTTGCTAGCGCCTTTGTAAAGGATTAATTCCTAACTTTTCGACGCAAAACGTAGCCAAATAATTATTAATTTTCATAATTGATTTCTGTGCTTTGTTTCGTATTTGAGAATATAATTAGATGATGAACTTTTGCCAAAAACAAAATAAAACAAAACAAAAATTTCGCCCGAATGTTAACCTCACATTAGCCAACACAAAAAGCGGCCGACAAATATTGTTCTGTCTACTTCATACTATATGCTCAAATCTCCTTTTAACGCAAACATAAAAGAACCGTTCAAAAGGGGTTTCTAGCGATAACAAAAAAAAATTCAAATTATTGCAATGACAATTAATGATGTCCTAATTAATCCCGTATTACTCCATGTGGCACGTGACACGGAGTAGTTTAAACTTTTTTTTGGGTTGTTCTAGCTTCCGGGGTCAAAGTTTGACCGTCATATTGCAGCAAAATCCTCATGAATTTGTCAAATTGTACACGAGCACTACAGTATCTCCATAAGCACCAAATTATCGCAGTTGTACGGTTGGAATTGATAAATTACCATCTGAGTAGTAATTGATAAATTACCAATGATTCATGCATTCGCCTTGGATCCCATACTTGATCAACTAAGAACAGTATAATTTCTGTTGCACTTTTTACAATATTTTTATATCATCAAGATCTGTGTGGTACTACTATCTACAATGACTCTACGCAAGACTATTCGAGTTATTGTTTCAGTGCTGTTTGACGATATTTCCTTTCTTTTTTTAGAATTTACAATAATTGTTTTTTGGTTTTCCCTATATTCATGCCTGAGGATAACGTCAAATACAACCTACATTTTTCTAGTATGACAATTCTCAGCAGAGGGGTAGGAGGGGGGTGGGACTTCTACTCAAATTTTTATAAAATTCCCTTAAACAGTTAATACATTTTTAATTAGTTTAATATAATCTTTTATTGAATTTATTTGCTTCAATAACTATCTCATATATATATATATATATATAGACACACACTATGTAGGAAGAAGAACAAAGGTAGATACAATATTAATTCTGCTTGCAGGGCATAAATTGAATTCGACTGACTCCAGTTTTCTCTCAGCCCAAAAGTATGTATATATATATATATATATTTTTTTTTTTTTTTGTCATGGTCTTTAGCACAATTACATACGGAAAATTACTCCCTCAACTTTTAATTTGATAATCAACACTTTAAACTTATAAAATTATTGCAATGTGCCCAATTTTATTAAATTTATTCAATTTTTTTATTAGATTTAAGGGATTAAAAATTAAAGAATTAAAATATTTATGTTGCATTTGAATTGAGATGTTAAAATTTTACATTAAACGTGTCTTTTTACACTAATGTAACACAATCATCATCAAAATGGAGATATTACAATAATTTTAAAAGTTGAGCAGACAACTTGTCAAAATTAAAAATTTAGGGAGTAAATTACTAAAACCATAAAAATTCAGGGAAGAAATGTGTAAAATACCCCATTTTGTCGTGTTGTGCTTCTTCCTTTTGTTTGTAGCAACTATTTTGGGCATGGCCCATAAAATCTTATTCGCTACCGTTCAACTTGTGCCAAGAAATCTTCATGTTTATATATATATATATATATTCAACTTTTTAATGCGACTTACTCGTACCCATACTTTTCGCTCCAGTAGCACCCGAAAAATATGCTTTAATTTCTTAATTATATGTTATATAAGCAGTCGTCAGGCTACTGTTTGCCATACATGTCGTTAAGAATAACGAAATTTCATCATCATTCCTGTATAATGTACGTGAAACAAAACGACACGTCATATACTTTCATAAAAGACAAGTTCCCCGAATAAAACAACCACCATGTTTAATTTTTGCTTGTACAGAAAGAAGCAGTTTACTTCCTAAAACAAGTTTAATGTAGATTAAACGATATGTCGTGGAAATAAAATCTTTAAGATATATATATATACATATATATATAAATATATATTTGGTTTTTGAAGCAGAGAACATTTTACATTTTACTTAGTAAAATGCATTGTCGTTGATATCCAAGGATGGTATATCATTTTTTAGATAACGACATGTAGTTTGTATATGCACATATACTGTCGTTTCGTCCTGCGACATTAGCACATTTTGTTGAAGATAAACAGAACGAAAGGTCGTTCTTGTGGAATAACGAATTGCACGTCCTTTAATCTTGAAGATAGAGCTACCTACGTTCCTACTTCCTACCTGCTAACTTCATGGCGTTTTAAGAGCACGACAGACGATATGCTTTTCCCTAAGTTTAAGAAACGACAAGCCGTTTTAATCTGTTGTTCCCCGCTTCTGACTGGACAATTCTCTATTCCCCCCTACGTTCTTTACATGTACGTCTAGGCTTCTAGCCTTCAAAGAACTATATACCTCTTTTGGACGACACAAGGGTCCAAAAGGATTATGTATAATTCCCTCCTTTCTCGTTGCGTTAGTAAGTATTAGTATACGTTAATACTTTATTCTTGTGTAACTTTATCTGTACAGTCAGTCCTCCGTCAGTTCGTTTTATGTCAAACGAAAAACTCCATCATTCATGTTGTCAAAGACAGAACATTCATTCCGTACATCATTCATGTTGGTCACTTCTTAGACGACAAGCGGTTTACTAAAGTGCGACATATAGTCTAGTAAAAAAAGCGACATGTCGTTTAGGTGGAAATGAGACATACGTGTTTTCTACTAAATTAGAAGACATGTATTGTTTCTCGTATAGGCTAGTTTTATCTTAATAACATTGGAAACAAAAAATATTTTATAGATGACTGATTTTTTTGTTTTTGTTAGTATTACGTTGACAATTACAGCAAGTGATTATAGTATGACTTTTAATTAGGCCATTTTTTTACTCCCTAGTATAAAGATTACCGTAAAAACCATATTAACTTAATGTATCTTTTCTAGTGGATAACTTTATGTATAATGACATAGAAAAATAATCAAAGTTAATGGTATCCTTGAGTACTTTTTCTTTGGCGTTATAAAAAAAGTAATCCTTTATACATATATGCAATAAAATTAAAACTTACTATCTCCTGGTGGAGGGGGAAGAAACCAATATCATTATTTCATGGGACAATTTTTTTTTTTTTTTTTTTTTTTTTTTTTGTACAAATTGCCCATAACTTATAACCCTATTAAATCGATATTTATTTTTAGACTAGTGATGATGCATGTCCTTTGGACGTGCATGAAGTGAATGAATCTTATATTCTTATTTAAATTCAGATATCGTTTTGACATTTTACGTTGTTAAGAATCATTTGTATTTTTGAAAATATTTGAAATATTATTTAGGAATTTATAATTAAATTAGCGAAGATTGTTTGTATTCGTATTGCAAATATTGACGGTAGAATAGATTAATTTTGTGTTTGGTTTTTTTTAATTACAAAATAAATGAACAAAATATGATATTTTAAAATAATGTTTTACGATTATGCAATTACCTTGAATAAGATATATAATATTCCAGTATATGTATATCGTTAAAATACCTTTTTTTCCTTAATTTATCCTTGACTTCTTCGTTCATATTTTTTTTTCGTCGTTATGGTGTCTTCTTCTCTATTAAAATAACTTTTAAGTCTGCGCTTATTAGAAAACATTTAAAGAAAAATTTAAATAGCAATTTCCTACTAGGAAAACTCTGTAATATTTTCATACTGTTTTTTATATAATTTCTTGTATTTGTTCTAAAAACATATTATATTTGTTTTGTTTTTCTTCGATCATTTTTATTTTCATTTTTTTTTATTTTTAAGTTTAACTGTCTTTTTTTGTTAACATTTTACTGTTTTTGTTGTTTTTTTTCTCCTTTTATTATCTACATATAATATATATGATCGAACAAAGCAAAATAGTACTAAATTATTTCTATGGATGTACATAAGATCCAAACTTAACACCCCAAAGTAATTTTAATTTATTATTGAAAATTTATATATAGAATTTAATATATTAGTCATTCTTCTTAAAATATATACAAATAATTCAATATATGTATGTATTAGTTATACAAAAAGATGACGTAGGCAATATTACAAACAACGGATTTTTTTTTTTTTATATAAACGGTCTATTTTTTATATATATATTTTCGTTACGTATCAATAGACAGAAAAATGAAAAATAAAAATAACAATTCAATTATTGTCCTGTTATATATCCTCTTTAGTTATTTCATTGATATATATATATATATATGTGTGTGTGTGTGTGTGTGTGTGTTCAAGTGATAGAAGTTCCAAACAAGCATTGGGACTTAAATAGACGCGTGGTTACAATTCAATACCAAAAAAAAAAAAAAGGCGAAAATCAAGAGTAAAAAGGCAGATCAATTGACACACGCATATTTAGGTATCGTTCATTTTACCGATTAAAGTTTATAATTTGAGTTTTGCTACAGTAAAAAAGCTCTTAGAAACAATCACATCTAACTTTTTTGCTACGGTAAAAAGCTCTCACATAAAGTCACATCTCAACTCAAATTAAAAACTCGAATCAGTGAACTAAACGTGTCCTTATTCTCTTTTATATGTACTAACATAAATGACTACTCACATAGTATATGAATTTTTGCTTGAAATGAAGACATAATATATGAGTTAGTCGGTAAAAAGATAATGAAACTAAGATGGTTAATTTTGGCTTTAAAAGTAGAGAAAGAAAATATAATGTGTTGTATCAATTTGGACATGCAAATTTAGGAATCATTTGAAATTAAAAGTAACTATTTGACATTGATATAGATGAATAATAGGGGAAAAAAACTTGGTTAAAGTAAAGAGGAATAAACATGCGTAATGATAGTAAGAAAAAGAGGTTAAAGTAACCATTTTATTACTCTTCACTCGCTTCTATGTGAGGTGTCAATGCACGAGCCATGTGGAGAAATTATAACCATTGCATTCAAAGAAAAAAAAAAAAGGATGATTAATGTGAACCATTAGATTTTTGGTTGAAGTACTGAATTTGTTCAACTTCAATCTTCTTACGAGGCCATATCTAATGTTCCCATTTTTCTGTTTATTTGGTTGTCCCACCACTACTAATTTTACATGTAATTAAAATTTAGCAATCTTATCAAATAAATGAGTCAGAAGAAATGGTTCGATCTTCTTTTTTTTTATTTTTTAAACTGAGAGATCCATGAGTCAAAATTATAATGTCAAAAATTTAATTAGAGGGATACCATATCCTCAAGAACCTTCTTTTCCATAGTTGTTGTTTTGCTCATAGGACCTGCCAATAGTTAATGGCTGGGGGTTTGCACTGTTTAGTTATGGGATGGAGAACTTTGAAAAGATTGAGAGTTGGAAAGATGAAGATGATAGTAGCTCTCTGTTTAGTAAGACAGAAGGAAGAGAAATCATGTCTCCATTTTTTTGTTTGGTATTGAAAAGAGAATAAGAAGGATAGATAGAACTCTTTTTTTGCAAAATTGCCACATTGCCCATATCATCTATATGAACTATTTATAAATTTTTTTTCAATGCTTTTTTTTTTTTTTTTTAAGTAATCCAACGATCATATATATGAGGAAAATTTTGAATAGCAAAAAAACTAAAAAAATGTTTGTTGTAAATTTTTATCATCAATTATAAATAAATGAATCATATAGTGAAATAATATGTTGTGTATGATGATATACTCAATTGTATTTTATAGTTTGTGACATAATTACAATTTCGAGCATTCTATTCCAGAAACTCAATCGATATTTTAGAAAAGTTTAACCAAAAAAAAAAAAGAGAAAAGAATTGAGAAAAAAAAAAAGAAGTAAAAAAATAAAATGTCATTCATATTGTTGCTAACCTGAGTCAATATTCAAAATCTATGTTAATGTGTAAAAGATGTCAATTTGAGTTGAGCCCGTTCCAAATCTTTTGCTGATCTACTATGATTCGAAATCTTCTTAACAAACTGATCGAGCTTCTCTTGATTCTCTGCAAACGTATTTCCACAGCTTTAAATCTGTAATTATGTAATCTAATGTTTGTTTTTCCGTTCCTTACCTCTTGCTGCTGTTGTTATCAAAAGTGTGTATAAGCATATGACTATAATAAGTAAATATCAAGTCAGATTCATTTCTCTCAATATTCAAACTCTGTTACTAAGAACATATTAATATAGCTCAAAAAGGTTACATTACAATGATAATGAGCTCTTGAAATATTAAAGACTCAAAATTACAAAAAAGCTTAGTCCTAACCAAAATTACAAAATAACTATCATAAATATACAACTATATTTCCAAAATAATAGATGAAACACTTCTACAAATGAAAGTCATTCTAAAACAGTCTTGCCACATCCTTCATGCTATCTCATTTCTTATAGCTGCGCCTTTTCTAACCTCTTCATCATTACTTTGTCTGTTGTAAATTTCTATTATCTCTGGATTTTGAGTTAAGAGCTCCTCATCAACTTCATTGACTAATTTTTCATCAGGATCTACGCCCATGAGATAATTATGTAATATGCAACATGCCAACACAATTTCTGTTACCGTTCCAACTGGAAAATGAGGTTCCGTTGCACCAGATATAATAGGAAATTGTTTCTTCAGTACTCTAAATGATCTTTCTATAACATTGCACAGAGACACATGTCGATGATTAAATAGTTCCTGTGGGTTTTGAGGAGCATGAGCAGAGTACTCTTTCAATGGTATTGAACTCCTTGATACGGTGTGATAAGTCCATAACATGTAATCCGCGTCTATTAAGTAATATTTTCCTATCAAAAAAGATTTACAATTTAGTTTACACTTATATTTTTAATAAGAAAAAAAAGAGTGTAACTTAACTTTACCTTTAAGAATTATGAGCTTATCATCCATCACCAAAGCATTTTTTTATAATTCTTAAGTCCAATGCAGTTCCTTCCCATCCAAGTAACACATAAGTGAATCTCATATTAAATTCATAAGCTGCCATGACATTTTGAGTGACATTCTTTTATCTCGCGATATCATGGTGCTTCATCTTTAGAAACTTTAACACGAACATGTGTTCCATCAATTACAACCACACAATCCTAAGATTCAAAGAACATTAAAAACTACATTTGAAAAAAAATGTTTTAATTAAAATGCTTAATTTAGCATTCTTATCTTAAAGTATGGATAGAATCTTTGACTATTGACTATTTCTTAGGGGACATCAACTCTATTTGGTTGCCTTAAGAATTCATCTTCTGAAGAAATAATTGCCCTTAATACTTTATGAAAATATCTACTTATCAACAGAAGAAGAAGGACACTGTTCAATTTCTAACATTATGTGCTAACATGTGTACAAACTTGGTCACTTGTTCTTCAACTGTTGCATTTTTGTTGTCGTTAAGTCGACCGGTCTCTCGTAGTAGTACACACAAAATTAACGAATGTCAATGGTCTCATACGGGTTATGTCACGGCATTTCTCATTGATACTAAGCCGTTGCACGAGCTCATTTCGGACCATTAAGCTTTCTACACTACTATTCTTAAGTCCTTTATCAACATTGTTAAAATAATAGTGCAAATTTATAATGTAAATAAATTGCCCCAAAGAACAAACAACTTGCACTGCCGCCGTATGCCTCTGCCTTTCCCAATCACTTAAGAACGTTCTCAAACTTTGATCACATGTCTTTGCATCACTCTCATCCTTATTTTCATCCAAATCCAATCCCAATTAGAGTGAGAAAACGTTTTAGGTTTCAGAAGGTAGGGGAAAAAAGAAAAAAGAAACTAGAAATAAAGAATACATTAGAGGGTAAATTAAACTTTTTTCTGCCTGAAGAGTTTTTATTATTTTTTTTTACTGCTCCATAGAAAGGAGATGCAAAATAATAGGCCAGATGGATTGCTCATCTCCCCACACCTCCTCTCTCTTCTCATCTCTTTCTAACCAAACAACTTCCGCTCCTTTTTCTCCACCCCTCTCTATCCATCCATCAATCCCTCCTACCAAACAAAAATTGTGAGGAGAGAAAAAAAAAACTTATAAAAATGAAAGAAAAAAGATCAGAGCAAAAAAAAAAAAAAAAAAAAAGAAAAAAAAAAAAAAAAAAAAAAAAAAAAAGGAAAAAGAAAAGAAAAGAAAAAGGCTTTTACTGTGACCACTCCTAAAACTCACCGACGGCAACCACTGAGAAATGGTGTATAATTGCGCGACCACGACTTTCCATATTGAGACCGACCGTTGCAACTTGGAAGAGTAGAACCAAGAAGGAGCGGCGTTAAAAAACTTTTACGGAACAGTGAAACGTTGCATTTTAACGAGGTCAAAGTCAAAAACATGTGTTGCTTCTGAATTTTGATTGGTGGATACAAAACTCCGTCTACCAATAGAATTCAGAGGACGTTTAGAAAGGGAATTTTCGTCATGATTCGAATCATGGTTCGTGACTTACTATAATATTTTCTCTCACAAAAAAATACGTAAAATGAAAATGATTCTGAACCATAGTTCTGAATCTATGAACCTAACATACCCAACTCTCCCTAAAAAAAACAAAATAAAATAAAATAAATAAATAAATAATAAAAAGAAATAATTTCTCTCTTTCATTACCTCGTTCGCTTAGGCTCAACCGCTAAAACAAAGAGCCGTTATAAAACCACAGGTAAAAGTTGTCTGGAAAATTAGGTGCCGAAATCGTTTTTTTTTTTCCTCCTCCATAAAAGAAATTTTGCTAACTTTCTCGGAAGCCTGAGATTCGGATCCCCCTCGGAATCGGAGACTTCCTCTCCGATCAGGCATTGCTTGTATATATAAATGTATGTGTGTGTGTGTATATACATTTTTTCAAAAGCAAAGAGCCAAGTATCGCACATTAAAAAAGGAAATGGAATGTTGTCCGACGATGGATCTGCTGCGGTCGGAGCCGATGCAATTGGTGCAATTGATTATCCCTATGGAATCGGCTCATCGTTCGATTACCAACCTCGGCGACCTTGGTCTTTTCCAATTCAAAGATGTAAAGTTTTGATTTTTTTTTTCCTCAAATTTTGTTTGTTATTGTTCATTATTTGGTATTAACTAGGTTAATCGAAACCGTGATTTAGTCGGTTTCTATATCTGGAAATTGTGGTAGTGTAGTTTTGTCGGATTGTAAGTGGAAATTTTATTTGGCTAAATTAATTTCGAGACACTACAAATTTTATATAGAATTGTAGAGAATTAAAAATTAAAATATTTCGGAAATTTTTTGCGATCACATTTCTTCGATCTCTAGTTTTTCGTTCTCTGCGACATTATGAATTCCGGATCTGTCACTTTCGAGAGGAGAAACATTGAGAAATTGATTGAATTGTTGAAGATTTTTGGCTTTTGACTGCGTGTAAAAGATTTTTTTGTTTTTTTTTGTTTGAGTTTGTGTTTGTGTTTTTTTTTTTTTTTTTTTTTTTTATTTATTTATTTATGTTCGTCATTACACACCACGGCTTGGCAATAATGGATCTATCGTCTAAGTTGATCTTATAGGCATTTTCTTTGATTAATGATTATTTCCCCTTTCCCTCGCGCAGCTCAATGCAGAAAAGAGCCCATTTCAGAGGACATATGCTAGTCAGGTGTGTTTATGATCGAACATTTTGTTATCTTTAAGCTTACATTGAGTCTTTATGGAAATCGCTAGCTATACCTGGTCGTGTCCTTGTGAATTGCAGCTTTTCACCTTTCTGTTCATGCTTTAGTTAATGCTGTAGAATCACGGACAAATTAGTTTGATTTGATATAATTATCAGATCAGAACAGCTCAGATATTCAGTGAGATACTATCATTCTCGAAATGCTATGTAATTTCTTTGTATTTCTGTACTGGGATGTTATAATTTTATTACTCAGATAAAAAGATGTGGAGAAATGGCTCGCAAGCTACGTTTCTTCAGGGAGCAAATGGTTAAGGCTGGGTTGTCATCCTCGATGTGGTCTATTAGAAGCAGCGACATTGATCTGGATCACTTGGAGGTTGTTAGATCTTTGAATCGGTACTCTGGAATAGATATCTTTCTAATGATCTATAATAAGAACAAATTTTTATTTGGATGTGGCCAGGTCAAACTTGGGGAACTTGAAGCTGAGCTGTTAGAAATTAATGCTAACAATGAAAAGTTACAACGCACGTATAATGAGCTATTAGAATATAAGCTTGTTTTGCGGAAGGTATGTATCGATTATTACCTACACTGTAGCTTTATGTGATTCACTCTTGGAAATTCCAAAATGCTTTGCTTGGTTGTATGATATTTCATACTTCATGGATATGTTACTAATGAGATGGGGATTTTGATAACATTGTTCATTACTTTCTAATTGAAGCCAAAACCCTTTAATTGTGTTTTATCATGCATCAGATCAAACAACATGTCCTTGCTTTGTTTTGTGATGTCATCTGAGTCATAAAGTGAATTCCATCTATTCTTTCTAATTCCAGGCTGGTGAATTCTTCTGTTCAGCTCAAAACAGTGCTGCAGCTCAACAGAGAGAATTTGAAGTGCAGCATTCTGGTGAAAGATCCATTGATAGCCCGCTATTACTGGAACAAGTATAGTTTTTCAGTTCTCATATTTCATGTTTTGGTCTCAGCTCAGATGTTTTCTGCCTTCTAGATGATTGTTACAAATCATTAGATGTTCCTTTATTTTATTTTATTTTTTGTAGGAAATGGTTACAGATCCCTTAAAGCAAGTTAAACTTGGGTTTGTTAGTGGTCTTGTTCCAAGGGAGAAATCAATGGCCTTTGAAAGGATTATGTTTCGTGCGACCAGGGGTAATGTGTTTTTGAAGCAAGCTGTGGTAAATGACGCTGTTGTTGATCCTGTGTCAGGAGAGAAGGTTAATAATTGAAATGCTCTTCCATTTTCAACGTGCACTTGTTCTTTTTTACATACATGCTTTTGCTTTACTAATTTATCTAGCATTAGATGTCTAGCAACGGGGATGGAAATCTTTTACTATTTATTTCTCTTATAAATCATAAACTTTTTGTATGGACATTCATATCACTAGATGTTTGTGTGTGCATCCGTGTTTGTGAAATCGCTTTCTCTTTCAAGTATCTTAGAAAAGTCATCCTTACTTCATGTTGTTTTTCTCTCTTCTTTTAGTGCTTGAGTTTTACGGACTTATCATTCTCCAACAGGTTGAGAAAAATGTGTTTGTCATCTTCTTTTCTGGAGAAAGAGCTAAGAACAAAATCCTGAAGATTTGTGACAGTTTTGGAGCAAACCGTTACCCTTTTACGGATGACTTAGGAAACCAATTCCAGATGATTACAGAGGTACACAGCGTCATTCTTATACGCTGTTTTGCATACTCAGCTGGCTACAGAGCATTGCATCTCGGTTGAATCTTTATTTTATGACTGTTGGATTATGTTTAATACAGACATATGACATTTTGAATTTTCTATCAAATTGATACTCTTATTTTGCCCTCTAGTGCCTCAAGTCGAGAAAGTTCTTATACAGAAAATTTCCTTTATTTATTACATGTCTTATTGTTGGGTATTAAAACAAGACATGATACGAGATAGTCAGATTTCAGAGTTTTGCTTGATTGGTCAACTTTACATTTTATGCAGTCTAATGTGAATAACCACATTTAGTGTCTATACACCCTACCTGTTTGGAACAAGGTCTACCTTATCATTTATGGCCTTAAATTTCTATTAGTTTATCTAGGGTAGATAGAGCGATGTATATCAAGACCACTATGTGAAGCTTTGTTATTCAAAATTGCTCCACAGAGAGTTGCTAAAAAAGAATGTGCAGCCCATTAGAAGGTAGAACATATAATTTGAGTCGGGCATAAAAGCTCAAGCGTCAGTAAGTAGAAGAGGCAGTTGATGGGACCTTGTTTATACTTCACGATGATGTCTACCTGATATAAAAGTTATTTGATTATACAAGATCTTTTTTTTTTTTTTTTTTTTTTTTTTGGGGGTGTTTTTGGGTTGTTTTTTTAAAAAATTTTTTTTTTTTTTTTTTTTTTTTTGTTGGGCGATTTATGAGCTTGTTATTTGAAATGATTGTTTTCTCAACTGTAAAATTGTATTGGATTTTTTTATGGATCCTACGCAGCTATTCTCTTCTTTTTATAGTCGCTCTTATGCAATCTTAATTATACGAAACAGTTTAATTTCTAGGTTTCTGGAAAACTTTCAGAGCTCAAGACTACCATAGATGCCGGACTCCTGCACCAGAGCAATTTATTACTGACAATTGGCTATGAATATGAGCAGTGGAAGCTTCTGGTTTGTATTTTTTTTCTTTTGTTTTTTTTGAAACAAAATTTTTATGTTCCAAACACTAAAGGTTTTGCTACTGATGCATGTCATCTGTGCACTTCCTTTGTGTTTCTGTGTGTGCCTACACACGTATGTTGGGATAAGTCATTGAATATTGTATTTTGTTTGTCACTGTTTTCCGTTTCCCTTAACTAAATAGGTGAAGCAGCAAAAATCCATTTACAATACTCTAAACATGCTCAGTTTTGATGTGACCAAGAAGTGCCTTGTTTCAGAAGGTTGGTGTCCTGTTTTTGCATCAAATCAGGTTCGTCTCTATCCCATTTTAGTTTTCCTGTCTTAATACTGTAGTGATTTCCTTTTATGTTAACTGACCACAATCAATTTTGGAAGATCCAAAATGCATTGCAACGGGCGACCTGTGACAGCAGCTCTCAAGTTGGGGCTATATTCCAAGTTTTGCAAACGAAGGAATCACCGCCTACCTACTTCCGCACAAACAAATTCACTTCTGCTTTTCAAGAAATTGTAGATGCTTATGGGTTAGTTCTTCATTCTTGTTCTTTTATCTTTTTGGCCACATGGGTGAGCCATGTTTTACCTTTTAAGGTAGAAGAAATGGCTTTATATTTGGTACGATCAGGAACTGGGATCGATGGTGGGTATCCTTCCTTGTGAAGTTGTGATTATTTAAGTGGAGAATAGGTGATGCAGAACTCGGGGATAAAAGGAATTAGAGAAGAGAAATAAGAGAAATTAGAGGTAAGGAGAGAGAAATAGAGGAGAGATTAGGAGAAATATGAGGAAGAGAGAAGAAATTTTAGAGAGAGTCATTTTGAAATTCAATATCATCAATCATAATAGTCTGAATTCCTTCTAACAAAATAGCCAATTTATAGGCTAATTACATAATCAAAATAGGAAACCAAATATACTAAACTAAATGCAAAAATCAATTCTAATTGATTTGAAAATCAATCCCAATCAATCAAATTTATTATCTATATTTGTTTTCTCAAAGTCAATTTCTTATTCTTCATCATTCTCCCATGGTTGGAGAAAGCAACAGTTTGAAACGCAAGAAATTCTTGAATCTTAACACTTGAATTTGAAAGAAGCCAAATGAGCGTGATTGTTGACTGTAGAAACACTATCTGCAAAACAAGCACAAAAAAAGCTCGGGGCTTCTGGTCACCACAATAAGAAAACAACTCCATCTCATTGAAAACCACTTCCACAGTCACATTAGGAGGAAAATCAAATAAATGCATTAGATCCAATAGAAGTAAGAGAAAGATTAGGAATTTCATCATGCAAATTTATTGGAGAATTTGATTTTTAGGGACTAGAATCAATAGGCAAAGAGGTCGGAGAACAACGTAGTGATGGAACAATGAATTGCAGAGGAGATGGTTCATCACTAATAGACTCGGGCAAGGACTTGGGCTGAACAACCTCATCATTTGTCACAATTTCTTTCTTATTTTCAACCTTCTCAATAGGTATATCATCTTGAGACCTATGAGCAAGAGTTAACTCACTTGAAGCTTGTGAAGGAAGATTGGTCTTAGGTATAGGAGATTTTTCTTTAGGCTTGGCAGGGAGCAGCATAAGGGTTTTACCACTATGTCGAAATACATATTTATTCCTTTGGTGTGCATCACCTCATAATCATCAACCCAAGGAAGTCCTAACAAAATATGAGTAACATTCATGGGAAGAACATCACAAAAAACATATATCTTAAAGGACCAAATTGAAGAGGTACTAGACATCTTTCAGTAACTTCAAAAAATCCTTTGCCTATCCAATTTAACCAAAACGGTCTAGGGTGAGGTTTTGTTTGAAGATTCATTCACTTGACAAATCCATGAGACACAACATTAATCTCACTCCGTTCATCAATAACAAGCTTGCAAGGTTTTATCATTAAATGGAATAAGGGTGTGAAATAAGAAGTGTAATCTATGATGTTAGATCTATTTTTACGCCTGGTGTTACAGACACATTCTGAAACACTGATGATTAATTAGATTTTTCGGATTCAGCAACGTTTAATTAATCAAGTAGGAAAATAAAGCGGAAAGTGAAGAACACTAGAGATTGATATCGCGGTTCGGTTAAACAACTGACATCCGTGGTTAAACAATCCACTAAGTCAAAATGATTACAAGCCCTATTCGAATTTATACACTCGAAGACTCCCTCCTTAATGTTGTCGCTGCTGTATGAATCTTCTTAGTGACCTTGTCCAGCGAGCACCACTCATCTTCAAGAAGACATACGGTGAACTCTCCTCGACTGGCAACACGCTTCCTCCCGAAAGCTACAATTCCCTCTCCAGAAGGATGATTTCAATATCACAGGTATTCCTTCATGTTGGCACAATCCAAATCTCTTTCAAAAACATCTTCCAAAAATCTCTCCCCAAAAAATCTCACCCCAAAAAATCTAAAAAATTCTCCACGATTTTTTATTCAACCAGATCTCCATGATTTTCTCTCAAAATCAAATCGCTACGATTCCAATTCGACATATGACTAAACTCATTATCTCATTGCCCTTTTTGGATAACTCCAACCTTTATCCCTTTATCCAATTCACACGGAATTAACCAAACCAATTATTCCACTTGTAAAACACACACACCGTGGCTCTTGCCTTTTGAAGTTCATTTAAAAGTTGAATATCTAATTCAAGTTCCTTCAAAAAAAGATTATCTAATTCAAGATTATCTAAAAGATTAAAATCTATAGTAGCACTTTTTTAAATTTCCAATCTGCAACTCCATCTCGAATTCGAATTCTGCCATCATCATCGTCTTCAAACTGTTTTTGAATTTTACAAACGATTGCCAATAAATTGCCAACTAACAAAATCCTAACATATGACATGCTCGTAATCTTCTTTTTTCTCATATAATCTCTCATAATGAAATCAAGGTTGCTCATAAAAATAAGAAGGCTCAAAATAACTATCATTAGGTGGAGGATTGTTAGGCATTTTTATTAGTTGGCAATTTATTGACAATATTGTAAAAATTCAAAAAACAGGTTCAAGAAGATTTCGTATTGCAGAAGAAGATTCAGAATCAGATTTGGAGAGATAAGGATAAGTCCTTGGTCAAAGGAAGATAAAGCATTGGTTATTTGAATTTAAATGGGATTCTAGAAAGAGATAAGGATCAAAAAGATTATGTGGAGATTTTATTGTGATGATTATCCGGTTTTTGGCTTTTAGTTGGATTTGAATTGGAATTGAATTCGAATTGCAATGGAAGATTGATTTGGCAAGAGAAAAATCCATATATATATATATATTGGCCATTTGGAATTTGGGTGATGTTTGAAATTCAAAGTGGCTTGCATTACGTGATGTTATTCACATGGAGCCAATGTGATAACTAAGCCATTGTGAAGATATTGTGCACGTGGAGATAATGAAGATGCGCATGCAGATTTGAAGTTTGAATTATATTTAAAGAATAAAGTTAACGCTGCAAACGTGGGATAATTGAAGAAAATATCCAGATAGAGCAGTTGGTTAAAGAGGAGATAATTATTAGATATTGATAAAGTTATCTGAGGTTGTCGTGGAGTACAAGTTCTATATAAACTGCTCTAGGATGCTCATTTGTGGTACGGATTTAATAGAATATCTCCAGAGAAAAAGTCTGAATTTGAGAGCTTATTACTGAGAAAATATTCAGAGAGACATCTGTGAGTTTTTATGACTTATTGAAATCGTCTTTCGGAAGAGGGATTTGTTGCTTTGGGGAGGAAGCTTTGCCGGTCGAAGGGAGTTCGTCAGGTGAATAGAAGACGTGTGGTGCACGCTAAACAATCACTGTGGAGATTTGTCACAGCGGCGTCATTGTCTAGAAGGGAGTCCTTGAGTGAATAAGTCCGTCCAATGTCTGTAATTTCTGGAACATAGTGAACTGTTTATTGTCTGGGCGTGGCCCCGCAGATGTAAGTGTGCACACCGAACTGCGATATCATATTGTGTGTTCATTTACTTTCTACACTTTATTCTGCTCGAGCAACTGTACGTAATTAATCCGGATCTTAATTAATCAAGCTGTGTTACAGACAGTGTTCCAACATCATCTGGAACACCAGACGTAACATCAGATCTACCAAGGATCATAATAACTATTATGATAATAGTGACGAGGTTGATTATATTTTTGGAAATGCATCCTGAAAAATGGATCCAAGCATTCTTAATGACTAAACTTCTAACGAGAATACATAATTAATTTTCAAGACTCCTTCACTAAGCCTGCACAATGGCCTTTCTAACAATCTTCACCAAGGGAAACAATGGCCCAATAATGTATTGTGGACCAAGGGAAAACACAACACTGTAGGAAATGCAGCACACTATCAAAACACGTCTGTGATCGATGGTGTATGGTGCTAGTCGGTGGCAAACGTTGCGCGGCGGAAGGGAGGATCGAAGGCTGATAAGTTCAAATTGGTGGTGTGCCTCGCAGGAATGAAATAGGGGCGGCAATTCGTGTTGGCGGCTCGTGTTCGTGTCGTGTTAACCCTCTCAGTTGACACAAATAGGTCTGACACGAACACGACCTGTCTATTAATCGTGTCGAAATACAAAACCCAAACACGATCTGTATATTGGCGGGTTGACACGCCACGTCACGAATAACTCGTTTATTAAACAGGTCATAAACGTGTCGTATCAACCCGTTTAGAAAATGGGTGATAAATGGGTTGTGTTAACTTATTTCTGAATCTGTTTATAAAATAAGTGATAAATGGGTCGTGTTAACCTATTTCTGAACATATTTTTGAACCGGTTTATAAAATGTGTAATAAACGGGTTGGGTATTCGTGTTACCCAAATATGACACGTTTAATAAACGGGTTATGGCGGGTCAATTGTGGGTTAGCGGGTCAACCTGAAAATGACACGTTATTTAATCGTGTTTCACGGGTTCGACCTGATTTTGACCCGTACCTATTTATGATAAACCAAAACCCGCTAATTTTGTTCGGATTTCGAGTCGTGTTGTCATGTCGCTACCCGGATTGCCAGCCCTAGAATGAAAGCGTCGGTTGGTGGGACTACCGTGTTGGTAGCGTCAGGAGGATGGTGCAACTTGCATGGCAATTCCTTCACTGGCATGTGGGGAGTTTCACCGAAGGACAGAAAACTTTGATTCTCTGATTTTGTTCTATGTATGGAACGCCCCCTTTTTTTTTAATAGATTTCTGGATTTTTTTTCTTTTGAAAAACTTCAGACCTTTTTTTTTGGCAGTGGCAAGAAGTATTGGTCAGAGGAAATGAACGGTCTCTGATACCAAACTGATGCAGAACCAAGGGATAAAAGGAATTAGAGAAGAGAAGAAACAAGAGAAATTAGAGAAAGGAAAGAGAGGAGAGTGTTGGCACCAATAATCTAGGATTTTTTATTAACTCTGTTTTTATTTATTGCTCTGATGTTTGTAGTTAGGTAGTTTCGGATTATTAGCTTAGGAAGTTAGGTTTTTTAATTTTTAAATAAACTCTGTTATGTTCAGAGTATCAAGCCACCAGATTAGGAGTTAGTTTCAGTCAGAGGCTTAGCCTATTTATGTACGTGAATCTCCATTTAATATTAATCATCAGAGTTTCATTCAAACCCGTTTACAGAGAGATTAGGAGAAATATGAGGAAGAGAGAAGTAGTTTAAGAGAGAGAGAGAGATTTATCTTGAAATTCAATATCATCAATTATAATTGTCTGAATTCCTTCTAACAAAATAGCCAATTTATAGGCTAATTACATAATCAAAATAGGAAACCAAATTTACTAAACTAAATGCATAAAAACATAACAAAAAAATCAATTCTAATAGATTTGAAAATCAAATCCGAATCAATCTAATTTATTTTCTATATTTGTCTTCATAAAGTCAACTTATTCTTCATCAATAGGCCATTTTGAAGGTCTAAACTGATGCTAGTGCTATTTCCACCTATTTCAACAAACATCAGGTCGAGATTGTGTTTTGTTGTCCACTCTGGTTTTAAAATGCTTCTTGTAGAAACAAACAAACATCTTTACGTAGCATACAGTATAAGAGAGAATCATTGTCACATTAAATATTTTCTGTGTTTCAGTAGATTAATCCGCCATTTGATGTTTTAGAAATTTATTTCTTTAAATTTAACCCACCAATTTATTTCTTTAACTTTAATCCACCAATTGATGTTTTAGAAATAACGTAACTGATGTTGGTAATTTTTTTTTTCAACCCTTGTCAATTGTCTTAGTGACCATGATAGCTACAATTAATTCAGATTTTGGCTATCGGCTATTTTAACTGTACAGAAAAACTGATCAGATTCTATCGTTGTAGGGTTGCTAAGTATCAAGAAGCAAATCCTGGTGTTTACACTCTTATCACATTCCCTTTCCTTTTTGCTGTCATGTTTGGTGATTGGGGCCATGGTATCTGTTTATTGCTGGCAACACTTTATTTTATCATGAGGGAAAAGAAATTTTCCAGTCAGGTATTTGCTGAATGGCATTTTGTCTAACCGGATTGGAATTTATGTTGCTTGTAATTATAGCATGGTTCAGCTTACTTGAGTTTTGTTGACAACAGAAACTTGGTGACATTATAGAAATGACATTTAGTGGTCGTTATGTTATCTTGATGATGGCAATCTTCTCAATGTACACTGGACTGATATATAACGAATTCTTTTCGGTCCCATTTGAATTATTTGGGCCGTCAGCTTATGGATGTCGTGACCCTTCCTGCAGGTATGAACCGTAAGATGATATTGTACGTTGTATGCTACCTTTTTTTTTTTTTTTTTTATAACACTGATCTTTTTGTTGCAGGGATGCTACTACAATCGGTTTGATTAAGGTTCGTGACACCTACCCATTTGGAGTAGACCCTAAATGGCATGGTACCCGAAGCGAGTTACCGTTTCTTAACTCATTGAAGATGAAAATGTCTATCTTACTTGGTGTAGTTCAGATGAACCTTGGAATTATATTGAGTTACTTTAATGCAAAATTCTTCAATGATAATTTAAATATCTGGTAAGCTATGTTTTGCAGCACCTCGTTTACACAATAGCTGGATACTGTATTGTCAACTTTCTTAGCTTCAGTTCTTCTAGGGCTTCTAGAATATCACGTAAAACAATGTATATATTATTTTTCATATCCACCTACTTTTTCTTCTCCTTTTTCTTTGGTTGGGTAAATTTTCTAGTTTGTAAGGATTGCAAATCTTCTTGTTTTCCCAGTTCATTTTAAGTTGCGCATTTATTGTTTGTAATTTATTGTGCATGGCTTAGGTACCAATTTGTTCCCCAGATGATATTTTTGAACAGCTTGTTCGGCTACCTTTCACTCCTCATAATTGTAAAATGGTGTACCGGTTCACAAGCTGATTTATATCATGTAATGATATATATGTTCCTGAGTCCTACTGATGATTTAGCTGAAAATCAGCTTTTCATTGGTCAAAAATTCCTACAGGTTTAAATCTCTCATTTACTTATTCTAAAAACTATTCATGCAGTAACTGGACGTGACACTAATCCTGTAAGATCCTTGCATTTTAATTGCCAGATTTTGTTACTGTTATCGGCTCTTATTGCTGTGCCATGGATGATGTTTCCAAAGCCTTTTCTCTTGAAGAAGCAACATGATGAAGTAAACGCTGAGCTCTATTAATATCTCTATATCCAATCGATTTTGTTTCCCAGCTGTAAGTTTTTAGTTTATTTTGACATCTCTCGTATTTTTCCCTCAGAGGCATCAAGGTCAATTGTACACAATGCTTCATAGCGCTGACGACCCTCTAGAAGAACAACTCCAGCTTGATTCCCATAGTCATGAGGAATTTGAGTTCAGTGAGGTCTTTGTACACCAACTGATTCATACAATAGAATTTGTTCTTGGTGCAGTGTCCAACACGGCTTCATATCTGCGCCTGTGGGCCCTCAGGTTGACTGACTTCTTAATTCATCTCATCTTATCGAAGCTTGAATATGCATCTCTAACAAGCATGTGATCCCAATTGCTTATTTTATACTCTTTTTTTTTTTTTCTTTTTTTTGGGTGCACACATGGGCTGTGGCCAGAATAAACTATCATTCGATAAGAAGTCATGGCGTGCTTTTAATTTAATATGGCAAAGCAGGATCTTATTGGACAAATAATTTGTTCTGCGCTGTTGTCTCTTTTGATGCATATTTTATCCAGCCTAAAGTTCGAATGTTGATCTTCTGGTTTGGTTTTTTGTGTTAAATCCAGTCTAGCTCACTCGGAGTTGTCAAGTGTATTTTATGACAAGGTTCTACTTCTAGCTTGGGGGTAAGTACTACATTATGTTTTTGCTCTTGCATGAATGTCTCTTGAGATCTCAGCAAAAGCAGAGTAATGAAACTCTTGTGAAATGACCGCAGGTTCAACAATGTCATTATTCTAATTATTGGCATAGTTGTTTTCGTATTTGCAACTGTTGGTGTTCTACTGGTGATGGAAACACTTAGTGCATTTCTACATGCCTTGAGGCTTCACTGGGTGGAGTTTCAGAACAAGTTCTACGTGGGAAATGGTTACAAGTTTAGCCCCTTTTCATTCACAATAGTTAGCGAAGACGATGAATGATACAAATTATGAAGCTTGTTTCTAGGATCAAAGACAGATTTAATGTTAAATTAGCTGCAACTACCAAGCAGCAGAGAACTAGCTGCGATTATAGAAAACCGGTCAATTCCTCACTTGAGCTGGAGCCTGGAGGCTTTAGAAAGGTGATATAGCAACACCAGTAAGCTCATTAGTATCACACTCCTATTAGATGAAGTTTGTGGTTCAAAGTTCAAATATGAAAAAGAGCCCTTTCAACATGCTGCAAAACTTATTTGAAATTTAGACAGCCATGAGTTGACAAGTGACTTTCCAAAATTTCTGTTTGATACTTGTATTCTTATATTCTTTTTAGGATTATTTGGGTGATTTGTTTTATATGATAAATTTGTTGTTTCGTCGGGAAAACCTCATGTTTCTTATATATTCTTGTGAAGAAAACGTGTCAATCAAAAATCAAATATTTCCACTAAGCTGTTGGACTGCCATTACCAAACTTTTAATGGATAATGTTTGAAACTTTGAAATTCTAATAATATTGGTTGGTCTTTTTATCGTTCATTACTTTTCATGGTCACTCATCATATGTGGTCCTTAGCCGTTGTTCATGAACATTGGCAGCAATGGCCTCTGAAATTATTCTAAAAAAAAAAAAAGAGAGATCTTTAAAATTGATCGAGATCAAGGTCATTTCATAGATCAAATTACAAAGAACATTGTTTCAAGTGTCCATGGAAGCAGATGTTGTGATTGATTTGTACATTTGATTTCCGCTAAGCTGTAGGACTGCATTACCAAACTTTTAATGGGAAATGTTTGAAACTTTGAAATTTTAATAATAATGTGTTGGTCCTTTGACCGTTAATTACTATTCATGGTCACCCATCGTACATGGTCCTTAGCTGTTGTTCAGGATGGCCGCTGAAATTATCCTAAAAAAAAAAAGAAAAAAGAAAAAAGAAAAAAGAAGACATCTGAAATTGATCGAGATCAAGGTCATTTGATGGATCAGATCAGATTACAAAGAACCTTGTTTTAAGTGTCTATGGAAGGAGATGATGTGATTGAGTTGTAGGTTGGTTTTGATTTCCGTTGTACAAGTGAGAGTGTATAAGGTGTCAGGGGAAAAATAAGCAACAAAAAGTAACTCCCTCGCCGGGACTCTAATCCGGGTCTTTTGGGCGAGAGCCGAATATTATAACCATCTAGACTACAACGGATTTTGATGATATACAAACAATTTCTGATATAAGTATTACAAATAACTGGGAAATTTCTATTAAAATTAACTGAGAACGAAGGGAAAAAAATTCCGTTGCCGGGACTCGAACCGGGTCTTTCGGGTGAGAGCCCAATATCCTAACCATCTAGACTACAATGGATTGATGAACTCTAATAGCAACTACAAAATAATATTTTTTATTATTATTCTTCTAGAATTTGTCACTCAAAAGACCGACGAGATATGAAGCTTACAGGGAAAAAAAAAAAAAAAAAAAAAAAAAAGAGGGATGCTATCTGCAGTTGCTTTAGCACTTGCTTGTCCACTCTCTTCCTCATGGAATGACACGTTTCATTACTTTTGGCAGCTTAAAAGACGTTAGATAATCATTTGCCCAACTTATATTATGATTTAAATTATGTAGATAAAAAAAAAATTATAATAAAAAAAATTAAAATTAAATTTTTATTAAAATAAATACTGTAATAATATAACTTGAGTTATAAAATAAATAACCCATAAATTTTTAAAATTTTTATGGGTCTACTAATTTGACTTAAAATTACGGAAATGCCATGTGCATCATTCAATTCCCACCCAATTGGTTCTTTTAAATATGCGATTATAGTTATCAGCCAAAAAAAAAAAAAAAATGCGCTTATAGTTGTATTTTCTCTGTTTTGGTTGATTACTTTTTTTTTTTTTTTTTTCAAGTCCTCGATTTTATTTTTTCTTTGCTTCTATTCTAACACTTATTCAATCTTTCATTTTAATGCATATTGAACTTTTTTTAAAAATTTTTTCGTTTTTGTTCCTTTTGCCTCAAAATTAATTTATTTTTTCCTTTTTGACCCCTTTTATTTTTAGCCTAAAATTTATTTTTTTTCATTTTAGTTTCTTTTATCTTAAACTTATTTATTTCTTCATTTTAGTCTTTTTTTACCCTTTCTTTATTTATGTGCTCAAATTTTTGTTTTGTTTTGGTTCATCTTGTCCCAAAACATATTTACGTGTTAATTTTTTGTCATTTATAACCTTTTCTTTTCATTTTTGCCTTGAAACTTTATTTTTCGTTTTGATTCCTTTTATGCTAAAATTTATTTATTTCATCATTTTACTCCTTATTTGACTTTTTTTTTTACTTCTTGCCCTAAAATTTTTTTTTTTTATTTTGGTTCCTTTTTAAAATTTCATATTCATATTTTATATATTTTTAATAATAACACTGTAATTAAAACTCAACAGTAACTGATCCCCACGTGCATAAGACATAAAGTTCAACTATATATATATATATATATATAACAAAAATAAAAAAGAAAGTGCTTAAAAGAGTAAGTTCCATTCTCAAAGAAAAAAAGGGTAAGTTCTGATTTCTAGTTAGGATGTATGGATCATGTTTTTCTTTTCATAGTTTTTTTTATAGGTTTAAATCATAATTTAACATTTTTACTACTTTGGATTTTCTCAAAAAAATTTAAATTCAGTTCAAAGTTTAATTTAAATCTATGAAAAGAACATAATAATAATAAAAAAAGACCACCCAATTTTTGGAGGAGTACTAAAAGCAAATGCTGATCCAATGCTTATTTAGATGCTAACGTCTGTTGCTGTTACATATCCCATTAATTAGCAAACTAAATGACTGTAAAATACCTTAAAAAAACTGACTATAAAATAACCATTTCTTAATTACCGAAAACAAACCTATTTCTTTCTTTTTTTTGGCTAGAAATTCTCTCCTGGTTCTTTTATTAGAAAAAAATGGATTTTATGTTTTTTGTTTTCTATTGTTTGTCTCCTATTTCTTTTCTCAATAAAAATAATTCACAAAAATAAATTACTTATAATTAAGAGAAAGATTATTCATTTACTAAATTTTTTATTTATTACTGTTATTTTAACATAGTATACTTGTTAAAGATTTTTAATTTTTAAATAATTATTTAAAGATTATAGATATTTTTTTAAATTTTTAATAACTGATATTGATTAAAATTTATGTATGAAGATTTGATTATTAATTTTGTATTTTAAAGGAAAATATATTTTAAATATGTTTAATTGAATTTTTAATAAATGTCTTTTTGTATGAAAAATTACCCATTTTAAAACTTTTAATTTGAGGTCTTAAATTTGCTTAAGTCATACTATTACATGATGGAAAATAAAAAATAATAATGAAAGGAGCGGAGTTTTTATTTTTGTTTTTAATCAGTAAAAAAAGAGAAATAAAAGTTGTGACTTTTCCATAAATGTCTAGAATCAACAGTTTAATGGGTCAAAATAATTTTTAAATTTTTTAATAAGTAATAAAAATATTAGAATTAAATTTATAATATCTTAATTAAACTCTAATGCAAGTATTAAAATCTATTTATAATTTTTTTTTTAAAAGTTAAAATTTCTAACTTTGATTAAATTTTTTCAAAAAATAAAACACTTCCATTCAAACACTTTCAAAAAACAGGTCCAAAACAATTATTACTGTCAACCTTGTCTCTTAATTTATTTATTTATTTTAAAAAGGCACATATTTTAAGAACTTAATTAAGTGGACATCAGCAAGTTTGCACAACGCAATGTCCTAGAACGGTATTTCCGTAATTTCAAATCAAATCCATCACTTGCGTTTTATTTTATTAATTTACTTCTTCCAAGAAGCAAAAAGTAAAGAAACGTGTCACGCTTTGAGCGAGAAGTGGACTAGCAAGTGTTCAAGCAGCTGCAATTAGCATCCCTAAAATAAAATAAAATAAAAAAAAATAAACCTACAGCATTACTGCAAATGCCTTGATATTAACGTTGTTCCCTAGGAACCAAACGTGATATTGTTCAAATAAATTTCCACAAGCATGTCTTGGCACAAGAAGAAGACATTATTTTTATAAATTCATCAATAGTTTCTGATATACCCAGAGGACAAGTAGTTGCCTACAATAGGTTCGAGCAGAAATCGTGAAATCCTAAAACATAAGTTCCCATGGAGACAAACAGAATTACACAAGTCATCTAAATGGCAGCTTCACTTGTATATTTACATAACCCACTTGCCACCACATATACAAGGTAATTTAATGGATTTCCGAACTTTTATCTTCCATATGCAGAGCAGCTACGGTTGAGACCATAGAGTCCACCCCACAAACATTGCGTCCCCTGCAGATCTTGTAATATCCTTGCTCTCCCCAATTCTCACCCCATGAATTCTTTATGATCCAGTAAGGCTTATCCTTAAATCGGATCGGAGCATATCCTGCAGTCCCATAGCCCACCAAAAGCACTCCATGATCCAGCATATGCTTTGAGCAGATGTATGGGCACGAAACTCCTCCTATGTATGTCTGCATGAAAACAGCATTGATGCCAACTGCAAAATGGAAAAAGAATCCCTTATTACCACCATTGCTCGGATTTAATAACAAACCGTGAAAGTATTTCCAAAAGAGAATTGGAGAAGCTAATTACTTGAGAGGGGACCATTCTTCACCAAATTTGCGGCAATCTGGTCTTCATCAAGGGACACAACGCTGAAGTTAGCTACAGAAGCGACAACCTTAGTCTTGTCGAATTTGCAGGTACCATCTTTCCCAGTGTAAGGATAGTCCACCTCTCGCTGTAGTCCACCGGCCTTGAGTGCGTACTCATAGGCATTGGTCATCAGCCCACCATTACAGCCTGCGTCGCATGAATTTTTTTCTTCCGGATCGCACTGCAAGAGGTACAACTATAGTCAATTGTAGACAAGCGAACTCAGATCATTATCAATTGTTCACCATAGTCTTAATAATTTTAACGCCATTTTGTCTCTGCCATCAGAACGAATCAAATTAAGTTTTTTTGTTTTCCCTTCTATAAATACCAATTACACCACCAACTTATTTACACAATTCAGCCACCAAAAGTTGGCGATTGACTTCTTGTTTTCTGATCGGTGAGATACAATATACACACTAAAACAAATGACTATCAATAGAAACATACCAATCAACCACATCACTTGGCTACTGACAAACAAGTTAGTGGATGCAATAGCACTTTTGTTCTTTTCCAATTTGCAAGAAAAATTTCAAAACTCAGAACAGCGACGGATATGCATAGCACTCTTGACAGGATTATCAAAATTAATGACCAATTCTACTCTAGCAATTGGCTAAGAACAACGGACAAGCAAAACTGATACCTACACTAAAGAGATAAAAGGAATTGCGCAAGTAAACACCACCATCACAAAATCAAAACCTCAAAATTAAGATTTTCAGTCCTTAATTTCATAGTCAAGCTGTCTCCAGAGGGAGATCTATAGATTCGCAACTTTTTAACTTTTTAATGCGGCACGCCAACAAAAAAGTAAAGAGGAAAAAAAAATCCGCCATATCAAAACTTTGCGCATGTTACGCGATTGAGAAAGTAGGCCATATACAGGAGAAAAACCACAAAACGTAGTTCACATCGAAAACCTTTTACATCAAACAAGTTTCTTTTAGATTTTGCTTAGATCGTTGACTTATATCTAAAGAAAGAAAATAATCCAAATAACTAATATTCACGCTTAAACTATATGAAAAAAGAAATCAGAACAATTTGAAGAGATTAAAAATAAGGGAAAAGAAAAAGAAGCAAAACCTGGTGGTCACAATCCACAAGCTGTTGCTCACTCAGGCTGACAAGCTCTCCTGTCGCCAGAAAATGAGCTCCCTCCAGTGCTCCCGTCGTACTAAATGACCAGCATGACCCGCAAGAACCCTAGTCCTCGTTCAATTAACAGAAATAACATCAAAAAACTTTCTCAAAAAAAAAAAGAAAAAAAGAAAGAAAGAATCAAATTCAATTACGAAAGTCAACGGAAGCAGATGATCACCTGGTCCTTGACCAGCGTGACAGCGCCATGATCGCGCCAATCGAAGTCGGCGGGAAGATCGTTGGTAGGAAGGATCGGAGCCTTCTGAGTGTCGGCGGGGAGGCGGAGCCGCTTGAGGCCGAGAAACTTCTTGCGAAACTCTCCCGGCGTCAGATCGGAGAACTTCGTGACTCCATGAACGGCGTTCGGATCGAGCTTCTGGTGCGTCTTGGCTCGTCGGAGGTTGGCCTTGAACACCTCGAACCGGTAGTCGTGCTCCTCCTCGGTCTCGTAGGCCTTCCCGAACCTCGCCTTGAAGCTGGAGAAGTGGTGTTCAGCGCTGAGGAGCTGATCATCGCCAGCCGACACGACTTGGCGGATCAGAAGGTCGTCGTCGGTCTCCTTAGGAGCTACGGTGGAGGCCACCGTAGTGGATAGGAGAGAGAGGAGGACGAGAGAGAAGAGAGTGGTACGGTCCATCTTGAGAGAGAGAGTGCAAAGTGTGCGGAGGAAGATTGAAATTCAGATATTTATCAAGAATTTCAATTCCCGTTTGTAGACGCTACTCCAATTGGTGTGAGACTCGTGTTGTGTCTTCATTGGTTCCCTTTTCTGCAAGTTGAAGCTTGAAAGCGAATTGGAGAAAAGGAAAAATAATTTTTTTTAGAAGGAAAAAAGAATAAAATATCATCCTTTAAAAAAAAAAATCTGATCGTACAGCTCACTACCTTATCCCATTATTGTTTTTTTTTTTTGGGTGGTATTTTACACATTTTTCCTCGTAAAAATTACACAATTTAACCTTTTTTAGAGTCAAATTAAATTTTAGCTTAATTTTACAAATATCATTTATATGGCTGATAATTTATATTATACTTTTTGACATCTCAAAAATAACCTTTCAATTGATTTTGTTGTGTTTTTATTGGAAACTAATTTCCACATTTTTCTCATAATTTGAAAGGCTAAAAAATGATCAAATTAATTTATCTAGATTTTGAATTACATTTATCAACACGTTAATACAATACTCTTTTTAAATTTGACAAATTTAAATAATTATCGCCTAATTCATCTGTCTTTTAATCTTTTTTAATTACATTGGCTCCTGCAATATTTTTTTGAGAGGTTATTGATATGTCACTAGAAGAGCTTATATTATAATGATAAAACGTAGTTTGTCATTAAAAAAAGTAGATGAACCTTCATTAATTAAAAGAGCCCACTGGTGTAATTAAATTAACTGCATTGTAATCATGTCTATGACTATATCTATAGCTATTTGTATATGTTCCATTGTTGATTTTGTATATATAGTTTTTGATCAATTTTATAATGAAATTAATTGTATATTAATGACACGGGCTAGAACAATTCATTGTTAGGGAGGCGAGTACTAATATTTGCAGTGTTTTGGTCGTTGATAATGACGTTGCTTGTATTTTGATTACATGGACTAGAACAATTGTTTATCAGAAACAAGAGCGTTGATATTACTTTGATCGTGTTTATAATGTTTTGATTGTATTTTAGTGACATGAGTTAGAAAGATTTTGGTAGATTTGAAATATTAAATACTGATATCATTTGTTTTTAGACTTGATTAGTTAGAATCTAGTTAATTAAATTTAATATTGTTTGATGGTTTGAATTTTAAAACTTACAAATATTGATATATCATGAGAAGTAATTTAGTTAATTTGTGATTTAATGATATCTCATTTTCTTTATTTTGGGGATTTGTATTTTTAAAAAAGATAGATATCCCATAAAATGTGAGAAAAAGGTAGAGCAACGTCTAGATATATTAAAAAAAAAAAAAAAAAAAAAAAAAAAAAAAAAAAAAAAAAAACTAAATTATCATTATAAGGTTAATAATGTAATTACATAATAATTTATTTAAATGTCATTATACAATGAAGCCATTGATGAGATATTCTTAAACCCAAGCCACATTTCAATTCTAGAGTTGTAATTCAGCCATATGTCTAAGTCACCATTTTTCCTCTGAACTTGTATACCTTTAGCAATTTGCCTCTTAAATTTTTAATTTTAGCAAGTTGCTCCAGAAATTATAAAATGATGCAATATGTCTTATATTGACAATAATTGTGCTAAGTTAGTGTTAAAAAACACGTTCGATGAAAATTCTAACATCCCAATTTTAATGTAACACAAATTTTCCAATTCCTCAACTTTTAATCCCTTAAATTTAATAAAAGGTTTGAGCAAATTTAGTAAAATAGAGGACATTGCAATAGTTTTTAGTAAAATAAGGGACATTATAATAGTTTTATAAGTTTAGAGATTGATTGTCAAAATTGAAAATTTTAGGAGAAATTTACTAAACCATGACAAGTTCGGTATGGGGGGGGGGGGGGGGGGGGAACTTGCATATTGGAAGATCAATCGGCCAAAATAACCATGAGCGGCTACAATATTATAGAGGAGTCTCGCTTATCGTAGTATGCTCCCTCATCCTGAACTTTCGTTTCATTACGTGTAGTCAGTTCAGTAAGGCGGGGGCATTCTCTAGAATCTATGGTGTCACTATGAAATTCAAAATTACATGACAAATTAAAAATGTTGCTCTTCCATTTTAGCCTATGATGTGTTACCTACAATAGGTAAACTAGCAGCATTGAAATTGGCCAATGCAACGGAGTGTCGTTTTTGTCACTTACATACTGAAACCCTGGTCCACCTCTTTCTCTACTGTGATATGGTTAGGGCCCTCTGGTTCACTTGCCCTCTGGTTCACTTGCCCTTGGCCAGTTAAACGGGATAGGGTTATAATTCAGAACTCTTTTGAATTGCTGGAGGCACTATTAGATCCCTTAACTAATCTGTTACCATCTAGTGGACAAGGTAGAACTTTTACTGCAAGGCACTCTAATGGAGGCCATTTGGAAGGGACAGAATGACTTGGTGTTTGGTGGCAAAAGTATCAATTTGGAGCATTTAACTAATGCCATTAAGAGGCGTTGGTCTGAATTCTTAGGAGTGCAGAATATTAAAACTACTTCACACTCTACTCAACATGACCTCTATGTACCTTTAATTTTGAAAGCTCTTCCGCCAATGTCATTAAGTGTTGGAAAATTTGAGTGTAGATGGTGAAAAGAATGCAGAAATAAGAGAGAGTTTGAGGCGTATAGGAATACCTTCCTTTAAGGTTTTATTTGTCCTCACTTCTCAAAGTTTGCTAATAATTTTTAATGGTAAAGTATCTCCACGATACAACAAACCTTTGAACATAATATCTAGCAATAATATTGAGTTCCAGAACATTCAAAATAGTCTATAAATTTTATGGAGAATTAATAAAGACAGAGGTGTCATTTCATGAATGAATGCATCCTCTTTAAACATTACAACCATTCACATAAAGGTACCTTTTCAATGTAAAGGTATATTTTCATGGATTAATACACTTATTACAATAGTTATATCTATTGCTAATTGGTGTTCAGATATGTATGAAAACATATCACCAATGGATGTAATAGTTCGAAACGTTTTAGATCACATAAACTCATGAAAATACTGTTTTTCTGCAGAATTTCTGCTGCAGCACGCAAACAGACCCGAGAGGCCTACACAAGGGCGTTGTAGCGAAAAGCTTTCCACCGCAGTGCAAATATTTTGGCTGCAGCCTAAATATTTCAGCTGCAGCTGGTTTGGCTAAACCAAATTGCATAGTTTTGTGCAGTTTGTCCGCTGCAGCATTTATAAACTCACTACAGCGCTTTTGAAGTCCCTTTTAACACGAGTTTTTCATGCTTTAACACTCAAACAACTTGTGATCTTGATCAAGACATATTACAATCTCTCTAACAATCTCCCACTAGATTGTAATATTTCTCAAAAATTAATAACGATAAACGCACACATACATGAAGATATCTTTCGATTTTAACCTTTAATTAGTGACTATACTTCAAAGTATTCACAAGACAACAGTGTACTTTGCATTAAACTTTGTCTCTTAAGCAAATAATGGAAATATATCACATATGTGTTATCCAAGATTTAAAAATATGTTCTAATCATGTAGTACTATTCTGGCCTTATGCTCTATCTTAGATTCATGACCATTTACAAGAGTAAACCACAGTCTTGTTAGGAACGTCACCATTCTTTATGTTCACTTATGTGAAGTTTCGAATTATATCTCTAACTACTATGAGACTCGAACTTCATGAAGAGTATAAACTCAACCTCTTCCACTTAGTTATTTTACACCGACATCTTGGAAGGGACTAATTAAATTTCAGTGCTAAGCCGGTCACATAACAATGACTTGTTCTTACCCATTTAACTATGGAATAACGGTACAACTACTACATAGTTAGGTTACCATCATCCGTGACTCTTTCAAAGAAAGGTTTCAGTCTCATTCCATTAGATGTTTCTTTGACTAAGTCTCTTAAAAGACCTTTCATCAAAGGATCCGCTAGGTTCTTATTTTTCCTAACATAAACAATATTGATAACACCATTGGTTATCAATTGTTTCACATATTTATGTCTCAAGCTAATATGTCTAGATTTCTCATTATAAACCTTGTTATAAGCTTCAGACAAAGTACCTTCACTATCGTAGTACAAACAAATAGATGACATCGGTTATGGCCACAACTCAATATCAAACAATAGATTTCTCAGTCATTCTGCTTCTTTGCCCACAGCTACAATTGCTATAAACTCACTCTCCATCATAGAATGAGTTATGCACGTTTATTTCTTAGAAGCCTAAGAGATGGCTCCTCCTGTAATTGTGAAAATCCAACCGGATGTGGATTTGTTATCACTTGCACTTGTTATCTAACTTGCATCCGAGTACCCTTCAAGTACTGCCAAATAGTCATTATATGACAAACTCAAAGTAATGGTTCTTTTAAGATAACAAAGTACTCTGCCAATTGCATTCCAATGTTCAATACCCAGACTACTCATGAACCTGGATATTTTGCATACTGCAAATGCTATGTCAGGTCTTGTACAATGCATGGCATACATCAAGCTACCAATCGCACTAACATATTCAAGTTGTGCCACCACTCGGCTTGCATTCTCTAATAATTTAATACTAGAATCATATGAGGTATTCGCTTCTTTAAACTTCAAATGATTGAATTTAAGAAGCACATTCTCAATATAATGAGATTGACACAACGAGTAACCCTCACTATGATTCCTCACTTTTACACCTAAGATAGTATCTACGTCACCAAGATATTTCATCTTAAATTGTGAAGTTAGATACTTATTGGTATCATTTACCCCTTGCATGTTTGTTCCAAAGATAAGCAAGTCATCAACATATAAACATATAATCACACCAAAATTATTTATAAATTTAGAGTATATGCATTTATCCGCATTACTATGCTTAAAACCATGAGATAAAATGATATTATCAAATTTCTCATGCTACTATTTTGATGCTTGCTTTAAACCATAAAGTGCTTTAAATCATAAAGCGACTTGACTAACTTGCAAACCTTCTTCTCATTTCCAGGCAATACGAACCCATCGGGTTGTTCCATATAGATTTCCTCATCAAGATCACCATTTAGAAAGGGTCTTAACATCCATTTGATGCACATGCAAATTGTATATTGATGCAATTACAAATAACACTCTTATGGATGTCAATCTAGCTACCAGAGCATATGTATCGAAATAGTCTATACCATGCTTTTGTTTAAAGCCCTTGGCTACTAATCTAGCCTTGAATGTTTGTATAGACCCATCGATATTGTACTTTCTTAAGTAAATAGTCGAAATCCATAGTCTATAGTCAAAGGGGTTAGAGTGAGCATCTAACTCATGTTAAGACTATTATGTCGTCTAAAGCCAATTGAGGATATGGTTTATCTTGACTATCTGGAGCAAGGTGACTCCCGAGTAGAGACATAGATATGTTGCCTAGTGGTGGTGACAAATTGGACTTGGACTAAAGTGTGATTAATCTATATAGTCTGCTTGAATAGATTAATTTAGTTTTGACGTTCATTATGCAATAACCTTAATCCTGAATATTGAAATGGCTTCATGTATATAACTTGTCTACTTAGATGTTCCAAAGGCTAAGGCATCTCAAAGTAGTAAGCTAATAGACTGGTTCATTGGGTACACGATTTATATTCGATGAAGGGTTTACTTATAGATATGGAATCGTAGCTCTTATGAAGAGTAAATGTTATCCTCTTAACGACATTATACTAGATTAGGAATGGACAAGGCCTTGGATCGTCTACATGGTAAATGATTTGTTATTCACATATGGTGAATAATTATTTTCTTATCAGATGTATAATGGATCTTTAAGATAGCGTGATCAAAAAGGTTAACGGACTTTCACCTAGGTTGATCATGGATATCATATGAGGGTATTGCGTATATGACAAGGTCATTGGACAAAGTAATCTATTGGCTTACGTAATTTGATATATAATTGGGAGTGCAGTTTTAGGTTTATAGTGGCATGACTCTGAAACTAATAATTATGTAATTGTATTATTTGGTATAAAATAATGATTACATGAATTATTGGAGCCCTTACGGTCCCTTTACTAGCTCCGCGTAATTAATTTATGGATGGTTATCAATCGGGATATTCATTATGGCTTTAATCCTTGTACTTAGTAAAGAGAAAAATCCGGGATACCTCACTTATGGTGTAGGCGTTTTTCTAAGCTAAAAATAGAACCAGATTTTTGTTTGATTTAATTAATAGGATAAATATCTATTTGAAAGATAAGATATGAAATTTAAATTGATATAAGATCAATTTGAATTTAGAAGATATGAATAGATTAATTATTTGAATGATTAATTTAAATATCTAAATAATCTTATCTAAATAAATAAAGATTATTTTTTATCCTATTTGGATTTGAATGGAAACAAAAATATTATCCTTGATTCTCTTATAGGTGACGCCTATCTTGTGGATAAGGTGGAGAAGATTTTCTCCTAATTTGATTTTTATTTTGGATAATTACTACGTAATTGTTTGATTCAAATAAAGTTGACATGATTTTATTTTGAATTTAAACTGGATTTATGGAACATTATCTATGGAGATAAAATCATAAGATAAGTGTGATTAAATTTTTGAAACAAATTTTGAATCTAATCCTAGTGTGGCCGAATTTTCTAAGCCAAAATTAGGTGAAAAAATTGCCAATTACAAGGATAAGAAGAGATCAAAATTTGAAACAAAATTTTTGATATCACATCCTATGTGGTGGCCGGTTTTTCTCAAGGAAAAACCTAGAAATTTTCGGCCACAAGAGGAGATAGGGGAGAGATAAAATCTTTTCCTAAAATCCCACCTAGTATGCTAATATAAATAGGATCCAAAGGACTCCTATATTTTTTTAGACTACAGACTCTCAGGTGAGCGAATTTGTTATTATACCTCTCACTAATGATAGCAAATTCTAGAGATCTGGGTGGTTGGAAGGAGAAGCAAGCCGCGTGAATACCATTGAGAAACCAAGTGCCCACACACTCCATCATCCGGGAATTGGAGAATAGTAAAGAAGGCTAGTTGGTTGAAGCTTTCTCGGTTACATCCTCTTACGTCTCTAGAAGTCTCTTTCAAGGTATTTTAGATTGTTGAATAATTTATTGTATATGGCAACATGAGTTAGTACGATCTTTGAAAAAAATTTTAAAATTTCGTTGCACATGTTTTCTATTTTTCCTACATTGAAGACATGACTTCACTAAATGTCTTTGGATCTTCTTCTACATTAAGCAACAATGGTATTTTATTAAGTACACCATTTCTATCTCCTTCAACTAAAAAGGTTAAAGTTTGAGATGAAATAAAATCTGGTGCTAAGTCATTTTCTTTTCTTTCACGTTGACTTCTTCTCGGTTCAATAGATGTCATAGACTATTTCCTTTTATTAGTAGAGGTACTGGGAATATCAACACATGGTTGATCAACATTAGATTCTAATTCAGTGGAGGAATCAAGGCTAAACTTGTTCTCAATGAATTCAATATCTCTTGATTCCACAATCACATTAGAATCTAGATTCAATAATCTATATGCCTTGGAATTTTCAGCATATCCTACAAAAATATTTTTAATTCCTCTAGCACCTAACTTTGATGATTTAGGGTAAGGCTAAACAGCCCCACACCATTAAATACATCAAGTTTGGTTTTCTTCTTTTCCATACTTCATATGCAGATACATGTGTTTTCATGAATGTAATTCTATTGTGAACATGACATGTAGTAAGTAAAGCTTCCCCTCATAAATTATTAGGCAATTTAGCATTAAGAAGCATAGAGTTAAATCATATCGGTAAAAATTCTATTCTTTCTTTCAGCCAATCAATTTTGTTGATGAGTGAAAGGGGCTCACCTTTGGTGAATAATACTATGCTATTCACAAAAGGCATCAAATTCATTTGAGAAATATTCACCACCTATATTACTTCGAACCATTTTAATCTTCTTATCTTTTTAGTTCTCAACTTCAGCCTTATAAATTTTAAGTTTATCAAGGCTTCATCTTTTGTTCTAAGTAAGTACACATAAGTGTATTTAGAACAATCATCAATGAAAGTGATAAAGTATCTCTTTCCTCCTCTTGTCAAAATACCATTATACTCACAAATATCGGTATGAATCATATCCAATATTTGAGTATTTCGTTCTGTTCTAGGAAAGGATTTCTTAGTCATCTCTGCTTGTATACAAATTTCACACTTATCATTTTTAACATATTTGTAATTAATCAAACCATGTTTAGACATATATTTCAAAAATCTAAAATTTAAGTGTGCTAAACGTGCATGTCAAACATCAAAAGAGTCAACAATATAAAGAGAATTCATATCATCTTTATTATTAATACTAAGTTTGTACATGCCAACACAAGAATATCCCTTTCCCACAAAGACCCTATTCTTAGATACAATACAATTATTGCCCTCAAGTACAATCTTAAGCCCATTCTTACACATTAGACTAGCGGATACAAGATTTTTTCTAATATCAAGAACATGGAGAACATTGTTCAAAGTAAGTTTCTTTCCGGAAGTAAAGTTGATTTCCACCACACCTCTCCCGACAACCATTGCTGCATCATTGTTCCCTATGAAAACTGTTTACCCTTCCTTTTCCACTTTGTATGATGAGAATAATTTCTTGTCATTACAAACGTGGATTGTGGCACTAGAATCAAGCCACCTTTAGGAGGATTTAGTTGCAGCCATGTTGGTTTCGGTAATCATGCCAATTTGTATTTTCGAGACCATAGCACAAATGTCTTCGGATTTCTCTTCAACAGTATGGCCTTGTTGGTGTTAACTTCTTCCTTATTCTTCTTATATCTGCAGTCATTTTGGCGATGACATTTCTTTCCACAAAAGAAACAATTTTTAAAAAATTTATTTTGGCCATTACCGGGCTTTTTAAACTTCTTATCATTATTGATCTTGAAGTTCTTAGAAAACTTACTAGCTTTGACAACATTAACCTTAGAGGAATCTATAATCTTGCCCTTGAGATCACGAGACTTAGTCTCTTCTTCGATCCTCAAGTGTTTATGTAATTCCTCCAAAGTTATTTCATTTCTCTTATGAAGGAGTTTCTTTCTATAACCATTCCAACTTTGAGGCAATTTAGCAATAATTGCCCCCACTTGGAATGATTTAAAAATTTCAACTTTTAATTCACGAAGCTTAGTAACAGTGACTTGCAATTCATGTATTTGATATAGAACGGACTTGGTATCAACCATGACAAATTCAACATATTTCAAGATAAGGAATTTGTTCGTACCTTCCTTCTTAGTATTGTATTTGTATTTAAGAGCATTTTAAATCTCCACCGGAGACTCCAACGAGTTATAGAGATCATAGAGCCTATCGGAGAGAGTGTTGAGGATATGACCCCGGTACATGACTTAATCATCTTCACGATTCTTCCTTGCAGCCTTCAATTCATTGGAATCATCCTCCTTTGATTCCGGAAGTGGCTCCAACTTCGGATCAAGCACGTAGGCTATCTTAAGCACGGTGAGAAGGAAGAACAACTTTCCTTTCCAGCAGGTGAAATTAGTATCATCGAATCGATCAAGTTGGACATTTGGATTGAGGAAAGACGCCATGTTCTTTTCAACCTCCATTGCAACAAGTTAAAACCTTAATGATTGTTTGAGAACTTTAGTGTAGAAGGTGAAAAGAATACAGAAACAAGAGAGGATTTGAGGCGTATAGGAATACTTTCTTTTAAGGTTTTATTTGCCATCACTTCTCAAAGTTTGCTAATGAGTTTTAATGGTAAATTACCCCCAAGATACAACAAACCCTTGAACACAATATCTAACAATAATATTGAGTTCCAGAACATTCATAATAGTCTGTAAATTTTCTGGAGAATTAATAAAGACATAGGTGCCATTTCATGAATGAATGCATCATCTTTAAACATTACAACCATTCACATAAAGGTACATTTTCAATGTAAATGTATCTTTTCATGGATTAATACACCTATTACAGTAATTATATATATTGCTAATTAATGTTCAAATATGTATGAAAACATATCACCAATGGATATAATGGTTCGAAACGTTTCAGATCACATAAACTCATGAAAACACTATTTTTTTACAGAATTTCCACGGCAGCGCGCAAACAGATCCGAGAGGCTTGCACAAGGGCACAACAGTGTGAAGTTTTCCACTACAGTGCAAACATTTCAACTGCAGCGCAAATATTTCAGCTGCAATGTTTATAAACCCCCTGCATTAACACGAATTTTTCATGATTTAACATTCAAACAACTTGTGATCTTGATCAAGACATATTACAATCTTTTTAACATTAAGATCAATACGGATGCATCTTTGGACAGAGGTAGGTTCTAGCATCGCGATAATGGCTCGTATTCTAATGAAATTCCATGTCTTGCTTGGGCAGGTTTATCAGAGGCCTCTTCATCGCTCCATGCAGAGCTTTTAGCAATTCTACGGTCGGTAGTTCTTGATTAGGTGCGTGGATGGGCTGACGTTATATTGAGAATGAATGCAAGATCTAATTGAATCTTTGCAGGTACCAGAGATGAGCCATGAATGAAGAATGATGTGTGATTTTTGGTGGTGTGTGATCGAATGCCTGCCTTTAGGACTATTTCTTCTATGTGGGTTATAAGAGTTGCTAATACTGTAGCTGTCTGTCTTTGTTAGTGGTTATGGAACGTGAAATTTTCAGGTTTCATTCCTCCCTAGATGGTTACCCCCGATGTGGTAACTATACTGTTTTTATGAAATTCAAAAATAAACTACCCTTTTACTAGCGGAAAAAAAAGAATCCATTCTCTAGAAAAAATTTGGATCATAAACATGTTTCGTCTTGATGTGAATAACATAATCTTTTATCAAATGAATAAACATTATTTTACTTTGTATATTTATAGTTACATAACCAAGGCTGCAATTTACAATATTGGAAAATAAATAAATAAATAAAACTATAAAATCATTAGATAAATAAAAAAATTTGGAACACATAAATTGAAACACAAGTCTTATAGTATTAAATGGTCTGTTTAGAAGGTATACTCAAACCACGATTTTTAATTTTGACGTTTGAAATTTAAATTTTTTATGAGAGAAAAACATTGTATTATAATAAGTGATTTAAGTTTGCGTATATAAAATAAACGGCCCCAAATTACTTTAATAATCCTCTACAATTATACCATATAATACTTCCAAAGGTTAAAAATGTCGATCTCAACTTCAGTTGGTTGGGACTTTATAGTAATTCCAAAAGCAATAAGATTTTTCATTTAAAGAGAGATGAATTCGTCATTCTCATTTTTAAAAATTAAATGGCAATATTTAAAAATACTCATTAAAATGAAGTTATTTTATATTTATACTCCCTTAATATTAACCCATATATTTCTATTTTTTAGACTAAAATTAGTCAAATGATAGAGTTTTTTAAAAATAGTATTTTTAGTATGTGAGATACTTAAGAGTTAGAATTGTAATTTTCTCAAGATTAAAAAAAGAGTAGAGGTTTGAATATAGCTAACTTTTCTTTATTAATTTTTTATGCCTTATAATGCGGGTTGTTGGAAGAATTTTTGTTATTTGTATATTTCTGGAAATTCGAACTTTGGAATAATAAATGGATTACGGAGTATTCGTGGTAATGTGCTATTGAAATTAGAGTATTTGAGAAATATGATTGTTTATGCATACACGATAGACTCTACTTCAAAGAAAAAGAATTTAAATCATAGTGCACGTATTTTGACGGTGTCCAACACTAGTAAAGTTACAACGAGGGGCCAACAAAATAAATGTTCATTGCCCAAGTAAAAGTCGACACGTTTTGTATACTCCCCCAGGCTGCAAGTTTATATTGTAAAAGATTAGAAAAAAAAAGAGATTAAATTGTAAAGAAAAAAATCAGTTTTTTTTTGAAAGAAAAAAAATAACAGTTTAATATCGTTTAATTGGTAAAACGACAGTTTTTTTTCTTGTCGTTCATGTTTGAAAACGACACGTTTGTTTATTTGTTGTGCTGTCTAATGTCGTCCAGCTCGTAAAAGGACGCATTGTCTCATTCCAAACCCTTAATACAGTTTAACACCGTATTATAATTTGCAGAACAACGACAGCTAGTTTATCTCCATAGTTACGTCGTATTGTTAATAAAGTTTGCTAAATTTTACGACATGTA
This sequence comes from Morus notabilis, assembly GCF_000414095.1. NCBI lineage: Eukaryota > Viridiplantae > Streptophyta > Magnoliopsida > Rosales > Moraceae > Morus > Morus notabilis. The sequence continues at coordinate 263,991 of NW_010364747.1, read as the reverse complement.
GTTTTTGCTAAATTTTTCAATTACTTGGTAGGGCTCTATTTACTTAGAGATGCAAGAACGGGCCGGCCCGTTCTCTTTAGGCCCACGACGGCCGCTGGCTGGGTCGCCCAACCTACGAATTTCGTGGGCCGGGTCGGACCGACCCGTATAAGAATGATCTCGGCCCAACCCATACCACATGTCAATTTTACGTGGGTCAGGCTGGGCCGTGCCGCGGGCTAGGCTGGGCCGTGCTGCTGGCCAGGCTGGGCCGTGTCGCTGGCCAGGTTGGGCCGTGCTGCGGGTCATGATGGGTTGTGCCATGGGCCTTGAATGTGCTAGCCCACTCAATACCCATTATGAGTTTAGATGAGTTAGCCCATTTAAACATGTAATTTTTAATTTTTATTTTTAAATTTTTAAACAAGTTAACAAATATAAAAGTTTGAATAGTCAATAGAAATATGGAAAGATATATTTTATTTATGATTACTTTATTAAATAAAAATCTTTCTAAAGAAAACTCAGTGGGACAAAACCTTGATAAGAAAAAAAATAGTACAATAAGGATAATTATACATAAGATGTTTACAAAATTACTAAAAAAAAAAAAAATAAAAATATTATGAACCTAGATGGGCTGGCCCATTATGGGCCTAGACGGGCCTGGCTGGGCCGGCCCATCATGGGCCTAGACGAGTCGGCCCATCCTGGCCTGTCATGGACCGTGTCGGGTCGATTCATGAACTATTGGCCCAACTCAACCCACCAATATTTATGAATTGAGTCGTACCTTGAACAGTGACGAGTCGTATCAACTCGACCCGTCACTGCATCAGGATGGGTCTGGGCCGGCCCACGAGTCCCGATGTATTGTTGCATCTCTATATTTACTTTTTACCTTTTATTTTTTATTCTTATTTTTATTATTTTTTTTAAAAGACCCTACTTTCACTTGTTGCAGGACATATTTGACAGGTAAGAAAAGTCACCTCCTTTGGTTCTAAGCTCTCGAATTAAGGTGCGGACTAAGCCCTAACCCTCCAGACCCCACCGTCGCAGAGGAAGAGAACAAAGAGTTGTAGAGAGATAAAGTGAAGAGCAAAAGGACAAGATTCTAGAGAGAGAGAGAGAGAGAGAGAGAGAGAGAGAGAGAGAGAGAGAGAGAGAGATGGAAGACGATGGGGGCAGCGGAAGTAGCAGCAACTTGGAAACAGGTAAGGCAGAGAGGTCGGTGTGGCTGATGAAGTGCCCTTTGGTCGTCGCCAAGTCATGGCAGTCTCACAGCCCCTCTGATCCTCATCCCCTTGCCAAGGTCGTTCTCTCACTCGATCCTCTTCTCTCTGACGATCCCTCTTCCCTTCAGGTACTCTTCCGAATAACTTTTTTTTAATTGTTAAATGTATTTGATAATATGATCAATTTTCGCACCAATATGTAATCATCTTATGGAATTTAAGCTCAAAGGTTCAGAATTTCGTTGTGTCGCATTAACTTTCTCAGGAAAACCCTAGTGTAAAAGCTTAGATTTTTATGAAATTTTGTTGTGCTTTGCGTGATTAGGGTTTATGGGCAAAATAAGCGAGGGTATTGAGCATTTTAGATGAGAAGTGATTAGATTGCGTCGTTCTATGGATATCCCTTGACTTGATTAATTGTCTAAATGAACGAATTTTGAGAGGGTAAATTCATTTCCCGCTTGTGGAATAAACTAGAATTGAATTTGGCTTATTGTACTTATATAATTCTTCTCTCGTCAAATTTGGCCAATAAACCTAACGAGTTTTGAGGTTCAGCCATTATAGTTGTCGTTGAATGCAATTAGATGTGAATTGATGCTCAATCTGATGAGATTTACATTTGGCAGCAAGTTTCATTTCAAAATATCTACTCCTTAAAACCAAAGAATTCCTTATCCTTTTCTTACATTTTAAATTTGCTATCAGTTCACAATGGAGACGGCTGCTACTGAGACCGGACATAAGCCAAAAACTTATTCTTTGAATATGTTTAAAGACTTTGTTCCTATGTGTGTATTTTCGGAGACAAATCAAGGTGAGCGGCAATGCATAGGCTTACTTTCATTTTCCATTCAATGCTGATTGATACATAAATTTCTTGCGTAGTAGTGATATTCATTTTAAGGTGACATTTTTTGTGGTAGTGACATCAGAATTTGTGGGAAATAACTGCATTATCTTTAACATTATCTTCTAGAAGCAAGCATTATCTCCTAAGGATTATGACCGGCTAGGGCTAAGGATAAGTTCCTAGATTCTAGATTCTAGGTGACCGGCTAATAACAGAATTAGGGATAAGTTCTTTTCTCCAATGAGTTTATCTAACTCGTATATATAGCCCTTTAGTGGCTTGTGTAAATTATTGGAATTAATAAAATATTTTTCCTCATTCTTTTCCACATGGTATCAGAGCCATAGGGCTTTTTTTCTAGAAATAAATCCTTCTTTTCCTCGGCCTTCATAGCCGAATTTCTATGATTTTTTCCTCGGCGTTCATAGGCGAATTTCTCTGAATTGCCTTCATCGCAGTTCCTTTTTTCCCATTACAGTTTTTTTCTTCTGCAATTTTTTCCCCGAATTTGCCTTTTCTTTGCGGATTACCCTTTCTTTCTGTTTCTTGTTTTGCGGATTACCCTCTTTCTTGTGATCCCACATCCGAATAAATTCAGAGATGTCAGAAACAACCTCTTCAACTCCCTTGGTTCAAGCAACCCAACAGCATGAGGAAGAACAGATTCAGCGTTCTCCAGGCAATTTCCAGAATATACAGACAGCTTATAGACTCAATGGCAGAAACTACCTGAAGTGGTCCCAATTGGTTCGGACTTTTCTAAAGGGAAAAGGAAAATTAAGTCACTTGGGACTGGACTGAAGGAAGGAGATGCTGGATTCGAAGCCTGGGATGAAGAGGATTCCATGATCATGTCTTGGTTGTGGAATTCCATGACACCTGAAATCAGCGACACATTCATGTTTCTACCAACCGCAAAGGCGATTTGGGATGCTACACATGGAACCTACTCTAAGGTCCGTGATGCGGCTTTGATTTACGAGATCAAGATCAAAACAACGGCATCCAAACATGGAAGTAAAACTGTAACAGAATACGCTAATTTTCTGCTAAACCAGTGGCAAGAACTAGATTATTACAGGGTAATTCTTGAAGTGCAGTGACTGTGCAGGGGCAGTGAAAAGATTCATAGAAAGAGATTGAGTTTATGACTTTCTTACAGGTTTAAACCCGGAATTTGATCTTATACGAATCCAGATCCTAGGGAAGTTGGAAATCCCGTCCTTGGAAGAGGCAATAGCTTTAATCCGGGCTGAGGAAAGTCGCAGAGGAGTGATGCTTGAACCTGAAGCAGTTTGGTGGACCTGCACTCGCAACCTCTAGTAACAAACAACGGGGTCTCATCTTGGAACAACCACCAAAAGCTGAACCTGGAAAAACGGAGTATAAAAAGGGAGCAAATCGAGAAGATCTCTGGTGTACCTACTGTAAAAAGCCACGACATACAAGAGAGCGTTGCTGGAAATTACATGGAAAACCTTCAACAACTAGCCGTGAATGGGGACCTTCAACAACTAGCCGTGAATGGGGAAACAAAGGAGGACAGCAGCAACGACAACAAGGCCAAGCATATAAGACCTCCCAAGTAAGTCAAGATCAAGCTCAAACTTAAAGATCATAGCGGGTTGAATAATGAAGAGAGATAAAAATTTAGGAACTTACTGGGAACCCTTGAGAAACCATCCTCCAGCACTTGCTCTTTGGCACTCTCGGGTAAGCACTCATTCTCTTGTGGACTAAATGCTTCAGATAAATTGTTTGTGAAGAGTTACGGATCCTATGACACTTGCCTCAAACCAATTTAAAACTTACACCCTGTGTCCAAGTAATAGAAAAATTACGATTGCCGATGGAACCACAACCACAGTAGCCGGGGTAGGGGATGTCCATATCGCACCTAGTCTTATCCTCAAAAATGTTTTACATGTCCCAAAACTGTCCACCAACCTTGTGTCTATTCAAAAGCTTACAAAAGACTTACATTGTCATGTTGCATTTTACCCTTCTTATTGTGAGTTTCAGGATCAGGATTCGGGGATGAAGATTGGACGTGCTGAGCCTTGAGACGTCGAATTTTTCACATATGATCAAGAAGAGCCTAACATCCTCATTTTTTTCTTCCTCCAAAAGGGATCTCATTTGGTTGCACTACTACCGCCTTGGCCATCCGTCTTTTGCAGTTTTAAAAATTATGTTTCCTTCTTTATTTAGGGGATTAGATATTAGGGGATTTCATTGTGACATTTGTGAGTATGCAAAACACACTCGTGTTTCCTTTCCTATTAGTAATAAAAGATGTTCTTCTCCTTTCTACCTAATCCACAGTGATATCTTGGGCCCTTTCACTACTCCAAATATCTCTAATTCATGTTGGTTTTTGTCCTTTATTGATGATTGTACTAGAGTTACCTGGATCTTTTTGCCCAAAAATAAATCCGATGTGAGTAACATCTTTTCCAATTTCCACTTGATGATTCAAAATCAGTTTGGTACTAAAATCAAGAGATTTAGGTCTGACAACGCAAAAGACTACTTTAATCAGTTCTTGTCTCCTTTTTTCCAAAAAGAAGGAATCATCCATGAGTCATCTTGCGTAAAAACTCCACAACAAAACGGGGTTGTAGAAAGAAAAAATGGTCATCTCCTAAACACTACCCGAGCACTCTTGTTTCATCATAACGTACCAAAACACTATTGGGGGGATGCCGTTCTTACCGTTGCCTATATCATAAACCGAACTCCTTCAAGAGTTTTAGGGTAAAAAAGTCCAATGGAAGCTCTTTTTAAATTCTATCCTGCCATCAATACAACCAACAACCTTATACCTAGAATTTTTGGGTGCACTTCATTTGTTCATGTCCACAGCAACAATCGGGGAAAATTGGATCCTAGAGCTGTCAAATGTGTCTTTGTAGGATACTCTTCCACACAAAAAGGGTACAAATGCTATCATCCACTCACCAAAAATCTCTTTGTCTCGGCTAATGTCACATTTGCAGAAGAGAAACCATATTTTGCTCAACCTTATCTTCAGGGGGAGCCCTCTATTATAGAAGATAAGGATTCTTTTCTTCTTGATCTTCCATCCTCTTCTTCATCATCCCATCCTCCTACTCCTAAACCTGTGGAATCCGCAGCACCCTCAAAACGTGCCACAGCCTCCCAGTACCATTTGTGTCTCCTATACATGTTAAGACTCTTGATCATATACGCTTTGGAAAAGGAAAGACATACTCAAGGAAACGGGGCCCAACCGTTGAATCTACACAAGTCCAAATCTCCAACTCGACTCTTGAGAATGAGGTAACAGTTTTTGAACCTACTTTGCTTTTATTGGTAGAACACCCACCTTCATTCCCTGTCCTTCAAACACATAACCAAGAATTGCCTATAGCTATAAGGAAAGGAACCCACGAATGTACCAAGAGGCCATTATACCCACTATCTTAGTTTGTATCATTTGAGAGGTTTTCACCATCACATAAAAGCTTTCTTACGAGTTTAAATGAAATTGCTATTCCAAACACTTTGTCTGAGGCATTATCTAAGGAAGAATGACGAAAAGCTATGGGAGTGGAAATGGATGCTCTGGAAAAAAAACGGAACATGGGAAATAGTGGACCTACCGAGGGGAAAGAAAGCAGTGGGGTGCAAATGGGTATTTTCTCTAAAATTCAAGGCAGATAGGTCATTAGAGCGCTACGAAGCAAGACTAGTTGCCAAATGGTACACTCAGACATATGGGGTGGATTATCAAGAGACTTTTGCGCTAGTCGCAAAAATGAACACGGTAAGGATCTTATTGTCATTGGCAGCCAATTATAACTAGGACCTACAACAGAATGATGTGAAGAACGCATTCCTTCACGGGGACTTGAAAGAGGAAATTTATATGACCATTCCCCCCTGGGTTTGGAGGAGTTGAAAAATAAAAAGTATGCAAGTTAAAGAAAGCATTGTACGGTTTAAAACAGTCACCCCGTGCTTGGTTTGGAAGATTCACCAAGAGATGCTAGCCACCGGATATAAGCAAAGTCAGGGAGACCACACCCTCTTCATCAAAGACTCGTATTCAGGGGGAGTCACAGTCTTGATAGTCTATGCGGACGACATTATTGTAATAGGAAACGATGAGAGGGAGAAACAAGTCTTGAAGCAACGCTTGATCAAAGAGTTCGAGATTAAAGAATTGGGAAGGCTGAAATACTTTCTTGGAATTGAGGTGGCACATTCAAGACAAGGCATCTTCATTTCACAACAGAAATATGTCATGGATCTTCTTAGAGAAACAGGAATGCTCGCTAGTAAACCAGCCGCAACTCCTATAGAGGTGAACCATAAACTTGGAGAAGCCACAGGTGATCAAACAATAGACAGAGAAATGTACCAAAGACTAGTTGAGAAACTCATTTACCTTGCACACACCCGGCCAGACATAGCATATTCCGTAAGCATCATTAGCCAATTCATGTATTAGCCAAGGAGGTCCATCTACAAGCAGCCTACTGAGTGCTTCTGATAAGTTCCAAAGTAATTGACACAGAAAGATGACTAATTGAAGAGAATTCTGTATTAATGGAACCAAGAATCAACTATGGCGACAAGTAAGAATCAACAATGGCGACAAATACGAGTAAAGGAAGGTATGGGGATTTTCGAGAGATCCCGTGCTCTCCTATCAACTTGTCTAGGAAGTTTTCTAAGAAAAAATGATCGAATGCCTTCCCCCGCTATGACTAAGCTATTTATAGTATTTCTACATCCAGTAACTAACTTCCCTCTAACAAACAATCTAACCTCTCCCGGAAATTGCCAGCTCAGCCTCCGGAACTGCCAGCTCATCAACTGCTAGCTCATCTTGTTCCCGAGTAATTCCTTGCTGACACGCATCCCTATTGCCAGCCCCTGCACCAGCCACATTCCTTTCTCTAACTCTCCTTCGTACGTAGGGCTTCATTACCTAAAGGCTAACCCAGGAAAGGGAATAATGTTCAAGAGGAACTCCGAACTTGTCCTTGAGGCTTACACGGATGCAGATTATGCAGGATCTCCCCTGGATCGAAGGTTTATCTCCGGATATTGTACATTCCTGGGAGGCAACTTGGTGACATGGAGAAGTAAGAAACAAAATGTTGTAGCTCGATCAAGTGCAGAAGCCGAGTTTAGGGCAATGGCACAGGGAGTCTGCGAATTGTTATGGCTGAAGATCATATTGGAGGACTTGAAGATTAAATGGAGTGGGCATATGAGACTCTACTGCGATAATAAATCAACAATCAACATTGCACACAATCCAGTGCAACACGATCGAACAAAACACGTCGAGGTGGACCGACACTTCATCAAGGAGAAGCTAGATAGTGGATTGATCTGCACACCATATGTTCCCACAGGAGATCAACTAGCTGATATCTTCACCAAAGGGCTTAATAGTACTACCTTCTAAGAAATTACAACCAAGCTGGGAATGAGACACCTATTCACCAGCTTGAGGGGGAGTGTGGGAAATAACCGCATTATATTTAACATTATCTTCTAGAAGCAAGCATTATCTCCTAAGGATTATGACCGGCTAGGGCTAGGGATCATGTGATTATCTATTTCCTAGATTCTAGGTGACTGGCTAACAACAAAATTAGGGATAATTTCATTTCTCCAATGAGTTTATCTAACTCGTGTATATATAGCCCTTTAGTGGCTTGTGTAAATTATTGGAATTAATAATATATTTTTCCTCATTCTTTTCCACATAATTGAATTGGAAAAACTTGTGAGGATGGTTTGGTTTAGTGTAGAATGAGCAAAGGTCGTTACACCTCACTTAGGATGAATGTGAAATAATATCCTTTTGGACTTTAGATCTAAAAATCAGACATGGTTAAGTGGTTTTTTGCTGTAGCCTTTTTTTTCCCCTTCTTTTTTGGTCCTTTAATTCTGCTAACAAAAATCTGCAAATAATTATAGGTAAGGTTGCAGTAGAAGGGAAAGTAGAGCACAAGTTTGACATGAAGCCCCATGGTGAAAACCTTGAAGAGTATGGCAAATTGTGTCGTGAAAGGACAAACAAGTCCATGATTAAAAATAGACAAATACAGGTAATCATCTGTCTTTGAAAATTTCGTTATTGCCGTTATCGTACTACGTGTGAATTGTGATGATAACATTTTTTTTCCATTTTGATGAAGGTTATTGACAATGACCGTGGAGTGCATATGAGGCCCATGCCTGGCATGGTTGGCTTAATTTCATCTAGTTCCAAGGTATTGTTCAAATTGATAATCTTAATACAACAACAACAAACCTTAATCTCAATTTAATTGAGGTCGGTTATATGGATTTCACTTTTCCACACAGCTCTGTTCGAAATTAAACTTTCTAGAAGACCTAGATCTAGAATGTCTTTCCTAACGACTTCGGTCCACGTAATTCTTGGTCTACCCCTCCCTCTCCTAGTATTTGGTATAAGAATGTCCTCCCAAGCACGAACTGGTGCTTCTAGCACGTTGGACATACCTGTACCACCTCAAGCGGCCTTCGCGTACCTTATCTTCTATTGGTGCTACACCTATTTTATTACGAATAACTTCATTCCTTATGCGATTCATTCTCGTATGGCAACTCATCCATTTTAACATACGCATTTCTGCTACACTCATCTTAGATATATGTTGTCTCTTAATGACCCAACATTCAATACCATATAATATAGCTGGGCGGATTACAGTCTTATAGAATTTTTCTTTCAACTTAATAGGCATCTTGCCATCACATAAAACTCTCGTAGCATTCTTCCACTTAATCCACCTTGCCTTAATCCTATGTTGAATATTTCCTCTTCTATATCTCTTTCGTACTGCACCATAGACCCAAGGTACCTAAACTTCTTAGAAGCCCCAATCTCCACACCGTCTAAAGAAATTCCATCGCTCTAGTTACTTGAGTTACTAAACCTGCAATGCATGTATTCCGTTTTCGTCCCACTTAACTTAAATCCTTTCATCTCGAGAGTCTGTTTCTACAGTTCTAACTTACGGTTAACTCATTCCCTATGTTCATCAACTAAAACTATATCGTCCGCAAAAAGCATACACCAAGGAACTCTATCTTGGATTTCTCTTGTCAGCTCATCCGTCACGATGGTGAAAAGATAAGGACCAAGAACAAATCCTTGATGAAGGCCGATCCGAATGGGGAACTCTACCGTGTAGCCACTCGTGACCACCCCATCGTACATGTCCTTAATTACCTTAATATACCTCACATGCACCCCTCTCTTTTCTAGCACCCACCATAAAACTTCCCTCGGCACCCTATCATATGCCTTCCTAAATCTATAAAGACCTTATGTAGGTCTGTCTTGGCTTCTTTGTACCTTTCCATAAGCATCCTAAGAAGAAAAATGGCTTCCGTGGTTGATCTGCTTGGCATGAAGCCAAATTGGTTACCTGAGATGGTAGTTGTGGCCCTTAATCTCCTTTCGATAACTCTCTCCCAAAGTTTCATAATGTGGCTTATTAACTTTATGCTTCTATAATTGTTACAATTCAACACATCTCCTTTATTCTTGAAGATGGGGACAAGAATACTTTTCCTCCATGCATCAGGCATATGTTTCTTCTTTAGTATCTCATTAAAAAGCTTAGTGAGTCACACAATTACAGCATCTCCTAACGCCATCCAAACCTCTATTGGAATATCATCTGGCCCACATGCCTTTCCTTTTTTCATCTTCCGTAGTGCAGTTTTAACTTCCGAGACTTTGATTCCTCTCGTGTACATCACATTAGGTTCCCCTTGTGACCTAAGATTGTCAAACTCTATCGCACGATCATCATTATAAAACTTTTCAAAGTAACTCCTTCACCTTTCCCTAATGTCTTTATCTCTTGTTAGAATCTGATCCGTATTATCCTTAACACACCTCACTTGATTTATGTCCTGATACTTTCCTTCTTTTATCTTAACTAGTTTATATATATCATTCTCTTATTCTTTAGTCCCAAGTTTCCTATATACCTCATCTAAGTAAGTAGAACGAGTCTTACTGTCAAGAATTGAGACTGAATAATTGTTTTTATTATAATCATCAGAGTTTACACGGAAATATATAGTACAGGTCTGCCATAAAGTCAAACCAGTAAAATAAGAAACTACCCAATTAATCAGGAGATAATCCTGCTCATATCAAATCAGAAAATATATATACAGCTCAACTAATCCTTGGAAATCAGGGATTATATTTCACAATATTATACACGGTTTTCCTAGAATAACCGTATATTTCCACACTCCCCCTCAAGCTGATGAATAGATATATTCTATTCCAAGCTTGCTGACAATCTTCTGAAAAGCCGTGTTTGGGAGTCCCTTTGTAAGTATGTCCGCTAGCTGGTCTTTGGTTGAGATGAACGGAGTACGAATTAGACCACTATCGAGTTTCTCCTTTAAAAAGTGTCTGTCCACTTCAATGTGCTTCGTTCGATCATGTTGCACTGGATTATGGGCGATACTTATAGCTGACTTATTATCACAGTATAGTTGCATCGGACCTTCCCATTCAACTCGTAGATCATCTAGAATTATTTTAAGCCATAGTAACTCACATATCCCAAGTGCCATTGACCTGAATTCTGATTCTGCACTTGATCTTGTCACCGTCTGTTTCTTACTCCTCCAAGTCACAAGATTACCCTCTAGGAAGGTGCAATATCCTGATGTTGATCTCCTGTCAACTAGGGAACATGCATAATCTGCGCCAGTGTAAGCTTCTAGCGTCATACTTTGTCCTTTCTTGAATAGAATCACTTTTCCAGTAGTGCCCTTCAAATACTGTAGAATTCTATACACAGCATTGAGGTGCATCTCCTTCGGATTGTGCATAAACTGACTAACAATGCTCACTGCAAAAGCAATATCTGGCCTTGTGTAGGCCAAGTAAATCAATCTTCCTAGCCTTTGATAGGAACTTTTGTCCACCGCTGTGTCCTCTGGAGCATCACATAACCTGTGGTTGAACTCGATCGGTGTATCAACTGGTTTACATCCCAGCTTCCTGGTTTCCTTTAACAAATCCAACACATATTTTTGCTGTGATATGAAGATTCCCTCTTTTGAGTGTGCCACTTAAATACCTAGGAAGTATTTTAGCTTCCCAAGCTCTTTGATGTCAAATTCTTTCTCCAAGCACCTCTTTAAACTATGCATTCCTTCTTCATCGTTGCCCGTGACTATGATGTCATCTACATACACTAATAATGCCGTCACTCCCCCTGACTTCGAGTGCTTCACAAACAAAGTATGATCTCCTTGACTCTGTTTATATCCCATGGTGATCATTACTTTAGCAAATCTCCCAAACCAGGCCCTTGGTGACTGTTTGAGTCCATATAGAGCATTCTTTAGCTTACATACCTTCCCTTCTTTAGACTCAAATCCAGGAGGCACCTCTATGTAAATTTTCTCTTCAAGATCGCCGTGTAAGAAGGCGTTTTTTACATCAAACTGTTGTAAACCCCACCCAAAATTGGCAGCCAAGGATAAAATAACACGTACTGTGTTCATTTTTACAACTGGGGCAAAGGTTTCAACATAATCTATACCGAAGGTTTGTGTATAACCTTTGGCAACCAACCTTGCTTTGTATCTCTCCACAGACCTGTCCGACTTATACTTCACGGTGAAAACCCATCTGCATCCAACCAGCTTCTTTCCCTTTGGCAATCTGACCAAGTCCCACGTTTTGTTTTTCTCCAATGCCTCCATCTCCACTTTCATAGCATTTTCCCATTTCTCATTTCCTAATGCCTCAGATAAATTTCTAGGAATGAGAATTTCATGGAGTTTGCTAAGGAAGGCTCTATAATTTTGGGACAAGTTATTGTAGGATATGAACAGGTATAACGGATGCTTTGTACAAGTTTTGGTTCCTTTTCTAAGAGCAATCAGGTCATAATCATTTGGCTCAGCTATTTCATTGGTGGGTTTAGTAGGATTGGGTGGTTGAGTAATAGTCTCAGTAGGAGTGGGATTTACCTCAAATGATTGAACAGTAGCTCGAACAGGTGACTGAACATGCGTAGGTTGAGAGATTGGTGCTCGCCTCCTTGAATAAACTTGTAGTGGCCGAATGGATTCTTGAATTTCCTTTCCTTTTATCATTCCATTTAACTTAGGTGTACTGGGTTCGGACAGATATGGAGCAGATGCAGATTCAACATTTGAAGACTCACCATTAGGTGAAGAAGAAGACTCGGGTTGACCACTTGGAGGTATTTCGATGTTGGGTGAAGAAGACTCGGCCTCAGAAGACTCGGGTTGACAAGGACGACTAAGGAGAAACAAGTCTTTTTCCCTATCTTCACTTAACTTCTCCCCCTGAAGATAGGAATTAGAGAAATATGACTATGTTTCAACGAATGTGACATCGACGGACACGAAGAATTTTCTTGTAGGCGGATGGAAACATTTGTACCCTTTTTGTGTGGAGGAATAACCAATAAAAACACACTTGAGAGCACGTGGATCAAGTTTTCCTCTGTTTTGGGAATGAACATGAACTAATGCGACACTACCAAATATTCTAGGAGTGAGATTGTTGGAAGCATTGAAATTTGGGAAAAATTTAGTGAGAGATTCCATAGGACTTTTGAAATCAAGAGCTTTTGTAGGCAATCGATTGATAAGATGGGCAGCGGTTAAAACGGCTTCTCCCCAATATTGTTTTGGGACATTTTTATGGAATAAAGTTGCTCTAGTGATAGCAAGAAGATGACTGTTCTTTCGTTCGGCCACCCCGTTTTGTTGAGGTGTGCTAACACAGGAGGATTCATGGATGATGCCTTGTTTTTGAAAGAAAGGAGAGAGAGACTGATTAAAAAAGTTCTTTGCATTATTGGATCGAAATCTCTTAATTCCTACATCAAATTGAGTTTTGATCATGTTGTAGAAATTTGGAAACACCGTGCTAACATTTGATTTATTTTTCATAAGATATATCCACGACACACGAGTGCAATCATCAATAAAGGACACAAACCACCTAGCCCTAGAGATATTAAGGACCGTAGATGGTCCCTAAATATCGCTATGAATAAGAGTGAAAGGAAAGAGAGTTCTTGTATTACTAATTGGAAAAGAGGTACGTCTGTGCTTTGCAAGTTCACAGTCATTACAATGGAAATTTTCAGCTGGCCCTTTAAACAATGATGGAAACACAATTCTAAGAACACTAAATGATGGATGACCTAAGCGACGATGATAAAGCCAAAGCTTGTCTTTATTGGAACTAGCAGAGACTCGGATAGAAATGAAAAAGGCAGGGAATTCTCAACTCTCATTCTTTCACTTGATTCTTCCAGGTAGTAAAGACCATCTCTCTCACTAGCACGTCCAATCATCCTCTTCGTGCCCTGATCCTGAAACACACAATTAGAGGAAGAAAACGTCACACTGCAATTGGAATCTTTAGTGAGTTTTTGAATTGAAACGAGATTGGTAAATAATTTGGGAACATGGAGAACATTTCGGAGTGTAAGAGAGGGATTTATATAGACATCTCCCTGTCCAGCTACGGTAGTAATGGAGCCATCATCTATGGTTATTTTCCGGTGACTAGGACATGGAGTGTAAGAGAAATTTTTTTGAGGAACAGGTCATGTGGTTGGTAGCACCTGAATCAATTATCCACTGATTTGAAAGAATTTTATCTGAGACATTAGCAACATAAGAAGATGAGACTATACCTGAAAATGCAAGAGAGCATGTACCTACCGAGGATGGTTGTTCCAGAGACCCCAACAAGTTCTTTAACTTCTCTATTTCTTCTTTATCAAACGCTGGAAATGAATTCAGTGATGGAGATGAATTCTGTGATCCTCCTTTCACTGCCCGAATATGTACTAGCAACATGTGCTTGTCCTTGCTCATTTACATTCCTTTTAGAAAAATTTTTGTTCATATTCGGGGGCCTTCCATTCAGTTTCCATCAATTTTCCTTGGCGTGACGATGTTTCTTGCAATAGGTACACCATAAGGAATCCTTGTTGTATTGTCTAGGTGGGGCTGCTTGTCGAGTATCTTCTCTTTTCCGCTACTCCGAACCAAAATTCTTCATATTGGTATTTTTCGACACAGACACAAGTGCCGAACCCTCCACTGGATGTGCTTCAATCATAACTCCTCTTCTCCCTTCTTTAGCAAGAACAATTGCAATTGTCTCATTCAAGGATGGCAGGTCGTCCTTCCCAAGTATTTGTACTCTTATTGCATCAAACTCCACATTCAACCTTGCAAGAAAATCATAGATTCGCCCTTTTTCAACGAATCTCTTGAGAATGGCTGCATCGTCATTGCACTTCATTTGAATACATTGATAATGATCCATCTCTTGCCAAAGACCTTTCAAGAGATTAGAGTACTCCGTGATTGACCGATTTCCCTGCTTAGTGGCTGAAATTTTGGTCTTGATTTCATAAATCTGGGCAGCATCATTCACCGTAGAGTAAGTCTGCTTTACAGCATCCCATATCTCCTTTGCCGTGCTCAAACACATACACGTGTCGCTGATTTCTGGCAGCATGGAATTCCATAACCAGGACATCACAAGCGAGTCTTGTTCATCCCAAGCTTCAAATTTGGGGTCTTCCTTTTTAGGACCTGTACCGAGTAAGTGACTCACTTTGCCTCTTCCCTTCAAAAACGTGCGAACCAATTGGGACCACTTCAGATAATTTTTTCCATTCAATCGGTACACTGCCTGAATGTTCTGCAGATCTCATGTGGAAGAACTGTGGTTGCTTTCGGCCAGAGAAGTCACAGTAGCCTCTGCTGCATTGCTGGTTGCAGATGAAGCTGCTATGATCCTTAGGTTTTATAAAGCACAATTCTGAGGGTGATTATGAAAGGAGAACAAAGGGTTGATCTAAAAAAAAAAGAGGATACAAGCGGGCATCAATCAAACTGAAAAGAACGCTTGAATCACAAGACTAATCGAACACCCTAGAAAAGAGCTTAGGGCTCTGATACCATGTTAAGAATTGAGACTGAATAATTGTTTTTATTATAATAATCAGAGTTTACACGGAAATATATAGTACAGGGTTGCCATAAAGTCAAACTAGTAAAATAGGAAACTACCCTATTAATCAGGAGATAATCCTGATCATATCAAATCAGAAAATATATATACAGCTCAGCTAATCCTTGTTAATCCGGGATTATATTTCACAATATTCACGGTTTTCCTAGAATAACCGTATCTTTCCACACTTACCAACTGCTTGCGTAGCTTCTTTCTTCGTTTCTTTGTACTTATTAAAAGTTTTAACATCCTTACGCTTTGGTAAATCTCTACATAAATACCTCTTGGTCCTAATAGCCTTTTGAACTTCCTCACTCCACCACCAGGTTTCTTTCCCAGGGGGGCCTTTGCCTCTAGATTCTCCTAGTACCTCCTTTGCCACTTTTCTAATGCAGCTGGCTATGGCATTTCACATAGTATTTACATCACCTACATATGACCAAGTAGTCTCATCTAACAACTTCTCTTTAAAGGCCAATTGCTTAAGCCCCTTCAAATGTCACCAACGAGTTCTTGGGAGGTGGTTTATTTTAGTCCTTATATAGCAAAGCTTAATGCTCACATCTAAGATCACTAACCTATGTTGGGTAGCTAGTACTTCTCCAGGAATTACTTTACAATTCTTACATAGAGAACGATCTCTATACTTAGTGAGAAAATAATCCATCTGGCGTAAGTTCCTTCCATTCTTAAAAGTTATCAAGTGAGAATCTATTTTTTTGAAAAATGTGTGTTATGACAAAATCATGTCCCAACACAAATTTCAAAATAGATTTTCATTCTTCGTTTTGAGCTCCAAAACCAAAACCACCATGGATCCCTTCGAAGTTTTCCCTATCCTTACTAACATGCCCCATTGAAATCTCTTCCAATAAAAATGCTATTCTCATTGCCTATACGACACATTAAGTGTTAGGAACCTAATATTTAGAAGTCTTGGCATTATAAATAAAGGGCTTAGTAGCTCACTAGGGTAGGCTGTGATTTTGAGAGTTTTGGGAGACTGAGATTAAGGAAAGCTGGTGGTCTCTCGAATACCACCAAATCAGGAGTCCCCGGAGTACTCGAATTCTCCATTCTATCTTTTACTTTCCGCTTCGTAGTGTAATTGGAGATTGGCTAGTGGTTTTCAATAAAAGAATTCCGTTCTATCCAATTCCTTGTTAATTTCAGGATTGATATGTGTATGTTTGGCTGTGGAAAACCTAGGTCCCTAACAATGGTATCAGAGCACCGATCCATGGTGCCTACACCGGCAGATTCGGAGAGGGTGACCACCGTGGAGAAGGGACTGGTGGTGGTTCAAGAGGCGGTCTAAGAGGTGGTGGCGGAGAACCTGCCACAGATTTGGGGGGAGGTGGCTGGGTTGAGAGCGAGTATGGAGGGACTTCAGGGACATATGGGGAAAGTTCGGACGCAAATGGGTGATTTGTAGGCGGCCCTTTGGCGAATGGAGGCGCTGTTGGTGGTGCAGCCAGTACCGGAAAGGAGCTACGGAGTTCGCGACGGCGAGCGGCGGAACGAAGAGCAGCAACACCGCGATTTTCCGGGCGAAGAGATCGCGGATCGCGACGACCCAGGCGGAGTGGGGGAGGATTTCCAGCACGATCGTCGTCAGGGGGCGCCGATTCGCGAAGGCCGAGGTCGCGAGAGGGAGAACGATCGCCAGAGAGACGTGGGTCTCATGGAGGAGCGTGAGTTCTGTCGTGATCTGGGGCTGGTTGGTCCGGATCTGCAGCGCGAGGGCTTGTTCGACGACGGGAAGAGGGCGGATGGAGGTCGCGACTGTCGAGAGAGGGCAACGGAGCTTGGTCGGCGACGTGAATCGGAGTGGGAGCCGGAGTTAGAGGAGAGGCTTGCTCCGGGGCTGGGACGACATGGGGTACCCTCGGAACAGGGAACCCAGCCCTGATTCGGTCGTGGTTGGGGCTGATTCCAGCCCGGTTTGGACCGGGCATCGCGATTCCGGTTCGTCTGAGGTAATTCCGGCCGAATTCGGACTGGGTCGCGCAAGTTCGGCCCGATTTGGGAGGATTTCGGCGAAATTAGGGATGGGTCCTGAAATTCCGGCGGCCCTAGGTCTGGGTTTTGCGATTCTGACGTGATTGAGACTGATTTCGATGATGTTAGGTTTGGGCCTCGAACATACAACAAGATTAGAGCTAATTACAGCCAAATATGGACTGGATCTTCAAGTTTTGGCATGACTGAGGTTAGGTCTGGGCAATCTGAGTTGGGTGAGGGAGATTGGGTTTTGCAATCTGATTTGAGGGAGCGAGTTGGGTCTTCTCGATTTGGAGTCAGAACCAATCTAAGGGTTTCGAGTAAGGAGAGGGGAAGGTGGCACGACACCCTATGAGAGGGCCGAATGGATCAACGATTTCAGCGAATGGATATGCCATTGTTTGCCGGAGAAGACCCTGATGGGTGGGTCTTTAGAGCTGAATGATACTTTTTGTTTTATAGAATGACGAACAATATGAAAATTCAAGCTGTTGAAATGGCTATGAAGGGTGATGCTTTGGCTTGGTATCAATGGCAAGATGCTCGTTGCCCATTCTACAGTTGGAATGAATTGAAGACTCATCTGCTTAAGCATTTCAGACTGTCATCCGATGAGGCCTTACCTGAGAGTTTCTTGGTGAAACGTCAAGAGGATACCACGACTGACTATAGACGACAATTCAAGGTACTTGCCAAACCTGGGAAAGAGATTTCAAATTCGGTTTTAGAGAGAGTTGTCATTACAAAATTGGAAGTCGATAAAGAGCAAGTGGTAGGTAGTTCAAGTAGGTTGCGTCTAGCTCAAACAACTGATGTTTCAGATCAAATGGATGTTCAAGGAGTCTTGACTATGAAGAATTTTGATGGCAAGGTGGACCAAGGCATTGAAAATGAAGTTGGTTTTCAATCTGATGCTTGTAATGAGGGGCTTCAAGATATGGGAAATAAGATGTCAATGACATCAAAATTTTCCAAGGATGTTACTTTAGAACCGGAGTTTGCTGTACCAGTGAAAGAAGTCCATTCTTGTATTATAAAAGATGAATTTGATTCTGTTTACAGCAATTATGGGGCTGTTGATAAAAGAGTATGCTTGCAGCTGCCCTCCATTGTTGATGTTCTGACAAACAGCAAGGCAGCTTTCTCTGGCGAGGTGGAACATGCACTGCAGCAAGATAACGCTTGTGGGAGGAAGGTTTTTGTTATAAATGAATTGTTTGAGCTGACCAACAAGGTTTTCCATTATGACAAGGATGATTTTGAGGCTGAGCTTCATGGTTTCGCTGCCCTTAAAGTGGTTCTCAATTCTAGCTCCAAACAAAAGTGTGAAGTTGAAAAGATAAAGTTAACAAGAACATTTGAAGCAAATTTTGTACGAATCATTCTGGTCGACGTTCTAAGATCCAACCTCATCAAGATTGGAAGGAAGTGGAGTCACACGGTTGTGATTACTTAACACCTTGAGGACAAGATGTTTCTTTGGGGCGGGGGTAATGTTATGAACCTAATATTTATAAGTCTTTTTTAATAGTCTTAATAGCAGTATAAATAAAGGGCTTAGTAGCTCACTAGGATAGGCTGTGATTTTGAGAGTTTTGGGAGACTGAGATTAAGGAGAGCTGGTGGTCTCTCGAATACCACCAAATTAGGAGTCCCCGGAGTACTCAAATTCTCCGTTCTATCTTTTACTTTCCGTTTGGTAGTGTAATTGGAGATTGGCTAGTGCTTTTCAATAAAAGAATTCCCTTATTTCTATCCAATTCCTTGTCAATTTTAGGATTGATGTGTATGTTTGGCTGTGGAAAACCTAGGTACCTAACATTAAGTCATCCATGTCTTCCCAGAACTTGACTTTAGTTTCCGCATCAAATCCTATTTGTAAAGCGTAAGCACTAATTACATAGATGAACTTATTTCCTAGTACCAATTTGAGCATAATAATTCTATCTCCTATTCGCTTAATCTCAACTACATCATCCTTCACAGTTTTGTCCACGAGAATACCAACTCTATTGCGATTCCTTTCCCAACCTGTATACCATAATTTGTGCTAAATTTCTAATCTCCTTTGCTTTCTCTCTTATCCACTTCGTTTCCTGTAAGCATAAATGTTAATTCTTTTTCTTACCATAACATCTACTAACTTAATAAATTTACCAGTTAAGGAACCTACATTCTAACTACCTAAACGAATTTTCCTATCATGGGCTAGCTCTGCCCTTGCATACATCCATGAATGTGCAAGGACCCCCCTTGCATATTTTTCACCATATCCGGGGCCCGACATGGCGCATGGGCTCGCTTTTTCCCCCGCACATGTCTATGAATGTGCGAAGACCCCCTTTGCCTATTTAACACTATACCCGGGGCCCGGCATAGCGCGTCGCACGTAGGGAACGCCTCAACAGATTCTATGTGAGTGAAATTCAAGAGAGTGACTTATTTTTACGCTTGCCGTCAACCTACCGCAACTCCCCTCCTTTATCCGGGCTTGGGACCGGCTATTCAAACGCATAGGCGGAGTTAATAATGTTTGCTTGTTTACCTTCTACGCGTTTTTTTCCCCTACTATATGAGTTACTTCATTGTTTCCATGGCAAATCTCTACTCAGTTCAGCCTTCTATCCAGCATATAAGCACCGGTTCCTTGTAAATCCTTATCTGTGTGCCTGTAAGCTTAATTTCAAAATCTTTTGGTCGCCGCCTTTGTAGACTTTTAGCTAAATATTATGATAAATCCCCTATCAGATTCACTATGACAGAAAAACTACAAACAGGATCTAAATTGTGTTAGTTGTTAGAAGTTGGTTAGAATGGATTAGACTGTGGTGTGGTTGTTATAGTCTATTATTAGTTAGGGGATGGGAAAAAAGGGTACAAGTGTCGGAAAACAGAGACGAAAGGCTAGCCTTTGTGGGGAAGTTGGAAATTCTCGGCTAACCCTAGTAGGTAGAGTTGGCAGGTCTCTCGAATTGCCTGTTCACCTTGTACAATCTCAGAATTTTTCTGATTCAGAAAACGATTTCATCTGATCTCTATTCTTTTTCTTATTCTGATTCCTAAATCCTAACTGGAATCCTTAGATAATTAGGGCTTCTATCGTCTCATAGATTCATAATATATATGTTAAAATGCAAATATTTTCCGAGTAAAAGTTGACAAGTGCAGGATATAATTGAACTATCCGTGTTATTGCTATTGTGACTACAGGTTATATTTATATATATGTATATATAATATATGTATGTATATGTTACCTAAAATATCCAACGAACAAGGGCACGCTGCTTAAAATCACTTGATACATTTATTATAGGATAAAAAGAAAACTGCTCCAGTGAAACAATCAGACATGAAAAGAACTAGAAGAGATCGTGGGGAGCTGGAGGATATAATGTTCAAGTTATTTGAAAGACAACCAAATTGGGCTTTGAAGCAGCTTGTCCAAGAGACTGATCAACCTGCGGTATGTCCATTGATAATGATTTGCTTATTTTATACTCTTATTCATTTTTTGTGGCTTTAGAATTATGCTTTATATGGTTATCTGCAAGCCTTATAAAGATATCCTTTGTAAGGTTATCTACAAGTTAAAGTGGGTTTTGGGGTGGGAAAAAAAATGTTATCTGAGCAAAATCCTTGAGAATTGTAAGTAAGCGAATCTTCTATTGTTGACCAACGAAAAGGGGGAAAACCAAGGACAATCTTACAATTATGTTGTTGTGAAATATGATCCCAACACAATGTATTATATCTTGCATTAGAGTCTTTCTGAATGATATTTGTAACCTTTTTTTCTACAGCAATTCTTGAAAGAGATACTCAATGAGCTATGCGTGTACAATAAGAGAGGGACCAACCAAGGAACTTACGAGCTTAAGCCAGAATACAAGAAATCTGTTGAGGATACAAATGCTGATTAAATCGACTTTTTTGTATTAATGATTTTCTCGTTGGAGGAAAGAGAGTTGGGAATTAACCAGCAAGAGTGGTAAGTTCCAGTGAAGAGCATTATAAGTAACACCATCACCATCAGCAAGGAGCAAAGTCTCTGCTTGCTCGCATTTGTTGATTCATAATTGCGAAGGTACTGCTAATAATTATAATCTGTTTGTTATGATTATGGGGTAGGGGGAAAAATCTGATAAACTTGCTGTAAGAATGTATATCCAAGTTAGTTTTGACATCCATAATAGTTACTGTTAACCGCAGTTTACTTGTTTGAGAAGGTTGCTTAAATTTCCATTGCTCTTCATCTGCTCACTAGCTCTCGTCACGGACTCACTGTCACTGCTTACAGATGTCTTAGGGTACGATTTTATTTTTTTCTTTTCTTTCTTTTTTTTTTTTTTTGAATAATTTCCACACTCCCTGTATTTTGTTAAAATAACAGAGACGTTCTTTTGATTAAATCTAATTACGTCAACACCTCCTGACGTTTTAAAAAAAATTACACAGACTAGTCAACCATGTTGACTCAAATTTGACTTAAATTTTTTGAAAATGTCAAAACTGTCCTTTCATATATAAGAAAACATTTCTAGTTATATATAGTGCTGAAAATGTTGATTTTACCCTCATTTAACACCAAAAATGAGTTTAATTAATTTTGTAACACTTTTAACTATGTAATGGCAGAAAAATCGTATATTTTGTTTAATTCCTTTGTTCTAAGAGTCCTTTTTTATTAGTAATAATTGAAGATATAATCTAAATCATATAATGTATCTAATACATAATATCTAAAAATAATACATAATTCATAATGAGAGAACCCTAACATAATACAAATTAAAATGACCAAAAAATGAATTTATAATCCTCATTATTGGATAACTAATTTGGGATTACATTGGTGCTCAAAACAAAATTGGGGGGCGGGGCTGTCATTTTGTGGAAATAAAAATTATTGCATTGTTAAAATAGATGCTTTGATAGGTGTTTTGTATGAGGATTCGTATCATAATTCGTAGTTCATTCGTTAGTATTTTTTTCACAAAAAATACCCGTAAATTAAATTATAGTTCGTGATTTGTTACAGTATTTTTTCTTATAAAAAAACATACGTAAATTGAGAATAATTTTAAATTATAATTCTAAATTCATAAACTAAACGTCTAATAAATAATTTTGAATCATAATTTTGAATTCGTGAACTATGCAATGCAGACAATGCCAAAAGAATTGGAAACGGAGAGAGAAGTTTGCTTCGCACTTTGCTGCATAGGAATTAATTTTTGCCTGGAGTAGAAGTTGGGCATTACATTATGATAATAATGGGAGGAAATGGGGAGGAGATCTTCAAAATGTTTATGCAAAATAAAGAACCTTGACTGTACAACAAAAATCACTGACCGCAAGACTTCACGAACAAAAAAATTAACCCCCATCCATCAATTCAAATTGAATCCAAAGACCACGGAGCAACGAAAGAATTCATAAAAAAGAATTCAACACACAATCACAAACTCGTTTCCCTTCGGCCATTCAATCTCTCCCCTACTAAATCCGAAGCTTCCCCGGTGTTTTTGGCTGGCTCTTCACCGCCTCTCATATTACTTACCATGGGTCTTCAAAAATTCGTGGCCTTCAACTTAAATCAGGCGAATCTTCGTCGGTGTTTTGCCCCTCCAACCCTTCAATCTCAGGTTTCAAGCAAGATATTCAAAGAAGACAACCCCTTTCCAGAGCAAATATGAAGACAACCCCTTTTACTCCGTTGCTCGCGACGGCGGAGAGGTTCAGGAAGGACGTTCTCAACGGAAGAAACGTTGGGAAGGCTGACGCGACGGCGCTCACAAGAGGGGCCTCCGCTGCTCTCACCGATGCTCGCCTGCGACTGGTTCTCGACGAAAGGTGCCGGCGGGAGGTTGGGGTGGGGGTAGGAGGTGGGGCTGTTACTGACACGGTCCATGGGATTTAGGATTTTTTTTTCTTTTTTCTTTTGTTTTCAAAATACACATGAACCAAGGGCTGAGATTTGTAGGACTCAGATCAATGGTTAATATAAATTAGGGTATATTTGTCATTTCATATTTAAATTTAACAGAGTTAAGTGGAAGGGGTGTTGGTCAGTTGGTGTTATTTGTTTTGGTGAAGGGTGGCTTTGTTATTTTGACAAAAGATAAGATGTGTAGGTGTAATAAGTCTTTTTTTTTTAAAATTTTTTATTTAAAGAATATAGGGTAAAAAGGGGATTAAAATATAGGAATATGTGGGAAACTGACCTTTTCTAAAATATAATTTTAATAAAGTTCCAACTTTGTTAAATTAGGAAAATAATCATTTTTGTAAGACATTTAAGGGATTGACTTGGTGGTTCATCACTTATTAACTTATATAATAAGTATTTAATTATTATTATGTTAAGTTCAGTCATGGCTCATTTTTTAAAAAAAAAATTTATTTATTCATTTAGTTTTTGTTTTTATTTTTTATTTTTTGTTTTATTTTAATCGGGTAACAGGTTTCGGGACTTTTGGCCATCTCACCTAATTTCTCAAAAATGAAATAAACAGAGTATAAATTGCATGAGTTTGGGCTTTATTCGGGTTCTTTTTTTGGGCTTTAGATCTAAGATGGTTGATGCTATGTATTTGGGCTTAGACAGAGTAATAGATGTTGGGTCCTGGGATTTCAACTGATCTGGTTGAGTTTTATACATACGACATACGACGAAAATTGTATTAAATAGTAGATTTTTAAAATTAAATTAAATAAATAGCGGATTTAAAAATTATTTAAAGTAAATAGTAGTTTATCATGTAAATATTTTATTTATGACTTATAAAAGTAATTTATGTGAAAACAATCTTTATTTATGTTAGAAAATCTTTTTACTTGTTGTAAAAAGAAAATTTACTTTAAAAATCTTTTTATTCGTAGTAAATGAAACATTTATAAGATAAATTGATCTTTACTTCTAATAATTTTAAAATATACTATTTACTTAATTTAATTTTATAAATATTCTATTTACTATATTCTCTCATTATATAATAGTATCTGTTTGTTGTTGTTAGTACCAGTTTGAGTCTTTTAACAATTTATAAGACAATATAAATAATGCAGAAACATAAAATAAAAGAACACGAGAGAAATGGTATCGCGGTTCGGTAACATTCTACTCCACGGGGCTACGCCCAGATGATGAACAATCCACTAAGAACTCTTTTACAATTCAATTGAACTTAATCTACCCGAGACTCCATCTCTAAGAAGACGATTATGAACATGCAATTTCCCAATGGACTTGAACAGTGAGATCTCCTCGACTTTTTAACATTAGAATCCCTCCAACTAAGTCTTTCTCCCGAAAACTCTCAAATCATCTCTCTTGAATACATGTGCTCACCCTGTCTCACAACCCAGTAAAAACTCATTAAAAGGCGTACCATTACTCCAGAGACTCTTTCAATAAAAAGGCAGAAAGTTAAAGGCTTGACTACTTCTTGAAAAATTCACTGAACCAAATATGTTGCAAATCCTTGTTGCAACAATAACTGTAACATAGCTGTCATGGTCAACTTTCTGAAAACCAGTCCGAATCAAACTCCTTTAATTCTGAAACCTTCCCGAACTAATATAAGAATTTGGACTTATTCCTAGGAGACAGAGGAAGATCATCCAGCCACGAAAATCTCAATAAAAAATCAATCAAATCAATTTACCATCTTTGGCTCAATAGTTGACTTACAAAAATAGAAACTAAATTAAGTTTTCAGATCTTGCAGAAACCTTCCATAAAGACCTTTCCAGCTACACATCTATTCTCAATCACAATCAACCAGCCAAACATTCTCAAAATAATGCCAATCAAATCCGATTACAATCAATACACAAATTAGGAAATAAATCCCAACAATCTCCGAAAATAAATCCCAACAGTTGTTAGTAATTCGAAAAGCATGTGTGGAATTTTTATAAGTGAAAAAGGAGCTTGAATTACAATATCAATGAAAAAGGGGCTCGAATTCATCTGCTTAATAGGGTTACATATACGCACCAATAGAAAAGAGTAGATGGAAAAAAGTTCTCTTTGTTCTTTAGTAGAATAAGTGGTTTAAATAATTTTTTTTATTGTAATTAATTGCTTGTAATATCATTTTGATATTGTATGTTTATTTCAGTTGAATAAAAAGCTGTCTTTTTTTCTAAAGGAAAAAAAAAAAAAAAAAAAAAGACTAACGTGATACCTGGGGGGCAAGAATTAAGGATATACCTCCGGTTGTAATAAGATCCTCTCGTTTAAAGATGGAAATCTGACGCAATGCTTAAGCTGAATTGTCTCAGAATGTATGGCAGCCAACGTGTACGTACGTTATGAAATGTACAACTTGTATAATCTATGATGGCAATAGTCGCCCATTTCCTTGGAATATAATCATTACACGCATTTTGTGTGTAGAATGCGGCAGTGATGTTAACCCAAAAATACCTCAATGGCCAATCCATGGTTTCTTTTTTACGCAGGTTTTTCAATCCATGCTAATTGCTAATTGCTAATCTTCAAGTCTTCAAGTGGGCTACCCCTTCATAAGTACTTGATCAGCATTCGATGAAGCAGTCAAATAATCTTAGCTTACTTTTATCATTAGCATGTGAATGATGACTCGACTCGATGGCAAGTAATTGAACTTACGTATGACAATAAAATTGTTCCATTAAAAAATTGTTCTTTTTATTTCTTTTTATTTTTATTTTTTTCTGTTTTGTTGTTGAAGACTTTCCCTTGGATATTATTCCGAATTATGATGAGCCGTAGACACAAAATAAATACTTTTGTTATCAATTATTAATAATACTAAAAGTAATTAGAGTCAATTAATGGGATTTTATTTATCATTTTGATTATTAGTCGTTAATGAGAGTTTTCATGGTGTTTAAGCAAAAGCTCGGTTAGAAAATGATAACATGAATATATATTTTTTTTAAATTTGGGGTAAAGATTTAAACCCGACACGAGTTATAGTGAAATAAGGTGTGGATCTACCACTAACATATGTTTGCAACAATAGTATGGTATTATCATTTAATTCATATGCATCATATTAATCGCATGGCTTTGGACGTGATAAGATGGATTACCCCACCAACATGAAACTCTCTCATCAATTTGTCTAAAGAAAAAAATGACGAATTTAGGCATCGTTCATTTCACCGATTCGAATTTTCAGTTCTAGGTTTCTATAGTAAAAAGCTATCAGAAAATGTCACATTTAACTTTTTCTGCTACAGTGAAAAGCTCACAGAAAATGTCACATCTCAACTCAAATTGAAAACTCGAATCCGCGAAGTGAACGAGGCCCGTTTATGTGTCTCATTGAGTGGGCATTAAACAGAGAGCTACAGTAGAAGTATGCCCAGATTGATCCATCTCTTGTCGAGCACGAAGAGCCACTAATGTCTCGCTCACTATTGATAAATTATATTCAACGTGCTAGACCCACGCAAAGAGCTTAGTGCGATATTCATGGGTTGTTCTTTTGTAACAAAACTTAAAAAAAATTTAAACTCAAGTTATAACTTTATTCAAGTTCACGTTCTTTTAAGTTTCAACTTTATTCAACTTTATTCAAGTTACAACTTCAACTCAAGTTATAATTCAAATTCAACTAAAAAACTACACTCAAATCACACTCTAAAAGAACAACTCCTCAACCTCTTGAAAATGACCAACTAGGAATCTTCTTTGTCAGCTTTGGAAGATATATATATCATTTTGAAATATTTATTTTTCTCTAGTTAAAGTATAAGATTCCAATACCATCTTCTCAAAGGAGATGAACAACTGAGGAAGGGATCAACTATAGATATATTGAGTCGGACTTGGGTGGGTTTTGAGAGATATACCCTAGCTTTGGGGCCCTTCTTTTCCTTTCACGATCATGCATGTATATATATTGGCGCAAATGGAAAGGAATAGTACTACTAATTAATGGAAGCGCTGTCACTCCCATGGACGTTGATGCCCAAAGTGGGAAACCAATAAATGAAGGAAGAGAGAGAGAGAGAGTCAAGTATGGTGTTGATTGTGGATATCTTATGAGTTGTCATCCCAACATTATGTTGTTACGAGATCAAACATACAAATTCTATAAGATGATAACGACGAGTCATGTATTGGTCAATACTTTATTATTGTTTTGTTATCTTTCTCGTTTGGGCCTCAAATCGACGTCTACATGTAGTCATTACGTGCTCAACCCGGCCGTCTAGTGGTTTGCCATTAGCCGACCAAGGGTATATCAACAGCAGATCAATATTAGATATTCCTTTTTTTTTTTTTTTTTTTTGGGGTTTTCGGATGTGCTTAATTTTTTATTGATGACACTAGTTCTTAGCTCTTAATTCAGATTTTTCAAAATCAACATTCGCACGCTAATTAATTACAAAAAGAAAGTGAGGTTTTATTGTACTAGTAAACATTCTTAATAGAAAAGATAGTTGTTTCCTAATAAGGGAAACAGAGAAAAATAGCCCTAGATTATATGGGTCTTGATTTTTTATCAATTACTCTTAATTAATATCCTTTTAATCGAATATCATATTAAAAGGGTAGAAGATTATCCTAGTTGTATTGAGCCTTTTGTAAGTGTCGATATAACTATTATTGATTAATACAACTCACTTTTCTCTAAGAAAAAAAAGAGTAAGGGGTAAAAATCTAAGCCCCGTACACTTTTAAGGATAAGTTTAGTAATTTTTTTTAATATATAATAAAATAAATGTTGCTAATTAAATTGTTATTTTCAAATAATGCTAATGTATTACGTGTTGAACCAGCGTTTCCTATAAGCAAAGCCTTTCCAGGAACAAATTTGCTGATTTCAAATAGCAATCAATTTGGGAGCATTTGTTACACGCAATTATATGTGTGCGCGCGGAGCGCACTTAGAAGTTGTTACTTTCTCCATTTGATCAGTCACACAGAGAGCATTTATCTTTGTTCCTTTGTCAAGAACTAGTCTAACACCGTAACATAACATATAGGAGTAAACATTATATTTATTATGTGTAACAAATTGTAAAGGCATAAACACCGATTTGGGATAACTATATTTATTGTTATACATTTCTAACATCATAAACAGAATAAATGCCATGTTATAGTCCTTTGTAAAGGATAACAATCGATCATATCTAATATGTATATGTTCCAGTAGTTTGCTAATCGCATATATATATATATATATATATTTTTAAAGAAAATCCAATAGACTAGAGAGAACATAAATAACATGATTCACGGTATTGATTATTCATATTTGTGCAAGTAACAGGAAAGGTAAAGCAAACAAATAGCAAGAAAAAAGAAAAGTCAGAATTAATATTTCAAGTCAAAAAGGAAGCCGGAAAGAAAACCCTACCTTTACATTATTGAACACGCAAGTCATGAAATTCGTACGAAACTTTATGGTATTTATGTAGTTGGTGCATGTATATCTCTTAGCTAAAAGCATATGTATGAATACTTATTTCATCAAATATCTTCGTCCCTCCACACCGTTTGCATGCATAGTGTGCGCGGTTGGTGGAATGACTTTATAATTATGTAGTAAAAGAGCCAAACACAAAAAGCAATAAAGAAGCCACTAGCTTGTGATCAGTTTGATAAGCTACCAAAGTGATGAATAAGAAAGGCCAACCCGCATAAAGTTACAAGGATCTTCCCAAAGGAGAGAAACCTGTTTATTGGGTTGTGCATCTTTTTTCTCACTTCGTTTAGCAAGTTGAAGATAGAGTTGTATTATTGGTGTGGTTTGCCTTCTACAATTAGAAAGCAAAATAATGTGAAGATTATGAAATCTCTGTGAAGTATGACTTAAAAAGTGGGCAAATTACCTAACCTAAAACATAGATTTCAGACCAAGCCAGTGCTAGCTCTTCCTGACTCTATTTCATTTTCGGAGTTTGCAAATTAAAAGAACCCCATGGGACAAAAGTAATGTCCACCTTCATCGAATAGGTAAGCATGCATTTATGATGGATAAGATCGTTTTGTTTCTCCGTAGGAATTGTGTTAATTTTAACTATTAAATTAGTTTTTAACGGTTTGATTTAGAGTAGTGATAGATTGTCTCATGCGCTATAAGTTTTTTATATATTAGCTGAGAAAAAATGTATGTCCTACAATAAAGATTTCTAATAAATAATACCATAAAAAAATATACACCACAAGAGATATATAAAAACGTTGTTTTTCTGTGACATCTTCCTTTCAATTTCAAATTCAATGATATCGAAATTTGACATTTGGGCAACAAAAAAATATTCCGTATTGCAATTTTCAATTTGTTGAATCTATAGTATATGTCGAAATTTGACATTTGGGCAACAAAAATATATTCTGTAGTGCTATTTTCAATTTGTTGAGTCTATAGTATATATGTAGTATTTAGTGTCTCATTTGACATTACCTATAGTGCAAACTAAATTTTAGTATTTGATTGTTTCCTGGTTAATAATTACAATATAGATTTTTTGAAAACTAAAAAGTTTCCTTTTATAATTCTAAAGCTTAAAACATACACATAATTAGAAACAAAATACAACAACAAATTGAATCTATCAAATTTATATATATATATATATATTTCATCAAATATTGACATTTACAATGAAAATAGTCTAACTACACACACACACACATATATATATATACTTACATGTATATCTTGATTCTTTTTGCTTTCTAGCAAACATAATAGTAACAATAAAAAGAATCTTTTTCCCACATAATTTAATTACCAAAAGTTTCCAAGAAACTACAGAAACAACAAACCAAATTAAAAAGTTCTAGAAATTTGGGTGGAGCCTCCTTTGTGTTATCGTGGATCCCATCGGTTAAAATTGTAGGTCCAGTTCCAGTATAAGGTCATCAGTTACTGCGGAGAAATCATATCTATCGGACCCATATATCTTATAGATACTAATCAATATATCGTGCAAGATTTTGAAACTCGGGAGAATAGTTACCCATCATAGGCATATACCAAAGAACATGGACTTTAACTGTAAACGAACACGTTTGAGATTTCACATATGATATCTTTTATTCCTTTCAAATTAATGTTGGAATATGTATTTAAAAAGAAAATTAGGCTAAAAGGGCCTCATGTTTTTGCATGAATCTGCGTTCTTAAGGCCTCATATCTCAGTTTGTGCTTAGTGATCCTTTTCATCACGTTCTATTCAAGAAAGGTGTACATAAATACCGGTTTGGGGGTCAATGTGGGGCTTAAGCAATATGGTTGGTGATTATTCATGCATGTGCACCACACAAAATGGAGAAACAGACTGAATTATAAGAACCCACAAATTTATTCTTAAAGCTGTCATATATTTGTTTTGTTTTTGTTTTTTTTAAAAGCCTTGTTACTTTTCTTTTTTCCTTTGAGAAAAAAGATCAAATATAGGAGTGTTGGTCAATATTGGTTCTTGGGACCATACTCTCTGAGCAGAATAAAATTCACGAGGGCAAATATAGACTAGAAGCGCAACATATAAAGATTGTATATCTAATATATGTGATTAATTTGGTTACAATTAATTTAGTATCACTATATTTCTGACATTAGTATTTATTAAGCACCTTGATTTTTGATACTCCTTTAGGAGAGTAATCTGTAAATAAGAAGTTAGAAGTGAAAGATCCGTCTGGACCCCCATAGGAAGTGAGTAATAAGCTAGCTTTAGGCAGTGGGATGTGATCGAGACAGTGCACCATAAGTTGAATATATTGGAGAACAAAGCACACATGCAATCAGGAAAAAAAAAAAAAAAAAAAAAAAAAAAACATAAGGTTCCGGTTGTTGGGTAAGTGTTCGACATTGTGTTTAAGGCGTGAAGGAGACAATTCTAGTGCGTTGATCAACTCGTTTAGTATTGCTGGCTGGCCTCTCTCGATTAATTTTCATTGGATTTTAATCATGATGTTTTACGAACATACTAATTAGCTCTAGTAATTTACTTTAGTTATATGCTGATGTAACATTTGAATAACAACATTATTACTAATAATACACTTTAATTAATATCTTCAAGATTCATTAGATTAGTAACCGGCGTGTGATTAAGATTATTAGTAACATTGTCAAAAAGCAAGACACTTCTCTTTTTCCGTACAAGGCAGTTGGTATGCTCTCTCTCCGCTTACAATAAATTAAACATTCATTTTTTGCCTAGTAGTAAATACTATTCTTATTATTTAGAAATGAATTGTATTACCTTAAAATCTCTTAAACCCATATTTAGACATCTTTATTAAGGAAACCAGGCCATGTGAAAAGCGAAGAACCTTATGGTTGTAGTGAACTAACAAGCATGGTTGCCTATAGGATACATATATACAATTCCGGTCGGTAATACGAAGTTGGACCACACCCTCGCTGTCATCTTGCCACGTGTCCTTGTTGCACATGTAATGTTGGTGTCACCATCTACGTACGCGCGTAGATTCTAATTCTGGAACTAAATATTGTTAGAGAAAGCAATAGGATCTATAGCCATTAAGGGATGCATATCCAGAATATTTCGGACCATTTTATTATTCTTTTCACAACATGTTATGGAATATAAACACATTATAAAGAGGAAGTCCACTTTGTTTTGATGTTTTCGTCGTGTAATTATAAAAATTGTCGCCTCAACTATCTAGTTTAATCCAGTGTGTTATAAATGATCTTAGTGCTTTGAGTTTTTTAATCTTCCATTAACTATATTAGTCCTGTTGAAAAAGCTAACCTTTATTATGCTCTATATTTGTATGCCAAGCTAGATTTTTATTTGTTGGATCTTACATATGCATTCACCTATGTGCTCTCTATTCGAATTTAATTTACTGATCCAAGTCATTGTTCGGAGTTGAATATCCTGGTATAAGTTATCTAGCCCATCCTTTTAGAGCTGGAATATCTTTCATCTTTTTGAGATTTACTCAGAAAAAAGAAAAACGAAATTGTGCTTTTCAAAATTTTTCCAATAGAACAAATTCAATGGTAAAAGAACACTAAAAACGAAATTAAAGAAAGAAAAGAAAAGGAGTGAATTTTGCAGATTCGCCAAAGAAGGGTGTCGACCAGAGAGATTAGTTTTCCAAGATTCTCTCGTGCAAACAAAATCTATTTTAGCTGTCAGGCATGTACTTATGTGACTCGAAAGAAGATGAAATAGGGAAGAATGCAATTAAGATCACAACTGGCTTGGTCAGGGTGTTGTCCGACCGGTTCATGCAGGCCGGGTCAGGCCCTGAGGGCCATTTTATTTCTCCGACTCAGCTTTTGCAATTTATGCTATTATTATAAAGTATATATATTTTGGCTGTCAGATAAAAACACTTAACGATCGAAAGGCCAAAAATATTCTCTTTTTGAAATTTTGAATGATGGTGGTCTCAATTGATGGGGGGCAACATGTCTCTTAAAGCGAGGGGTGTTGAATATCAGAACGCACAGCTTTTGCAATTGAGAAAACTTTGTGTGAAGAGAGAAACCTTTAATTTATAACGTTATAAATTAGTGGAAACACTTCATTAGGGTAATAGGCTCTTTATGAAGAGGATCATCAACATCTTACAAAACAAAAGTTTAATTCCATTGATTAAGATAATCACAGTACTAAAAGTAATTATAAGTTTTCATAACTTGATTTTTTTTTTCTTTTCAAAAAAGTAAAACGTACTCCGGAAAAGAGGGATTCTTCCTGTTGGCTTCTACTTTACATACTATGGTCCTCTCTACCTAAGTGGTGTATATTTTTTTCTCCCCTTTCTCAAACAATGGTGGACCTCCTCATCAAAAAGAAGGATCCCCTAATTTTAACCATTTGTTAGTTGTCTTTTTCTCTTTGTTCCGAGCAAAGATAATGTTTCGTTTGGATTGTCCGTGGATCCCCATTAGTATTACTCACATCAAAAGAATCTCTAATTATCACTTGTTAGGATGCTCAATCAAAACGTTATGGAGCCTATTTTAGTTTTCATTTTATGTTAAGAATCAATATCTAATTAAACAGAAAGAAAATTAAAATGAAATAAGCAACAATCAGCGGAACTTTAACTTCAATAGGAGAGTCGTTTGTTTGTCATCGCATGGTCGTTTAAGAGCTTTGTTATTTGTTGTCGTTTAATTGTTTGTTTATTTTTCATTGTCATTACTTTTTTAAACCTGTTGTAATTCGCTGCCCTGGCGAACGTAAAAGGAAAAACTTTAATTTGTAAGCAAATTTTAATAGATCATAACTATACATCAACCAGAGATGAGGTGTGCCTACTCCTCCTCTCAATCACCATAGATTTGAAATGAACTATAAGCTTCTTGCGGCGTCAATAGAATAATTGGCAAATAAACTGAATGTATCCTCAATTCTCTCTTTTCTTTTTTCTTTTTTTTTTTTTTGAAAGGTCAATTCTCCATTTTTGAAATTCTATAATTAGCATAGAATTTTTGGTGAACGTACGCGTATCGCTCTTTAATTAATAGAAACATTACTTACACAAAAAAATAATAATAGAAACCCTAATCTGAGTTTTTCTATCACCTCCGCCAAATTATATATGTATCTTTTCACTGTATAATATAATAAACATATCAAATGATTGCATCATATTGAATCGCATGAATTCATGTGTGGTTCTCATGTATACGCGGCGGGTGTAAATAATTTCACATAAATATATAATATATACAGGCCGCATTGCCTTTTGCCATGAGAATTAATTATACAGGTCTTGAGTAAAAGCCATAGGCCGGGATCAGAAGAAGAAAAAAAAAAAAAAAACCAATCTTGTAAAAGTAGATAGAGCTAGTAACGCTGACCATAAAAATACAAACTACAAGTAGTAGCAGTAGTACTCCCATCAAAATAAAATAATGGTTGCGGATAGAAAAATACATGAAGAAATGTTTGTAAAGCTCTCATAAGATATTAGATAGAAGAATATTAGAGAAGAATGTGGTGGGGTTATAGGCTTTCACGGGGGTTGAGAAGGGCATATGGGGTACCCACATTCCCCCCTCGTGCGCGCTATCTATCAATGGCGGCTCGGCCCTCTCTGGCCTCTCCTCAATTATCATCATTAATAGCATGCCTCCAAAACATAACTTCTTAAATATTACGATTCTTTACTCTCTCTCTCTCTGATTTTTCTTTGTAATATAGTATAAGTGCTAGCTAGTGCGATGAGGGTTGTCTTGTCAGCTAATTAGGAGAGAGAGAGAGAGAGAGCAAGCGTGGAATAGAGAAGATAGAAGAAGAATGTGGGAGACAACCAAAAACACATGAAGCTTAGCAACAGTTGACATAACATATTTTAAGGGCCCCCTGTGGGCCCACATCTCCTTTCTCACACACTCACTTCTTTCCCTCTATCTGACTCGGTCCTATTTATATCTCCCACCATTCCCTTGCGTTCTCCATCGCTTCCCTTTGCCCTTTCACTCTTCTTTCTAGCTATATGATTTATTTTCTTTCTTTTCTTCTGTTTTGATCATCAGCTTTCTATAATATTTTCATATTATAATAGTACTTTGTTTAGGAGCTTCATTAGTATGGCGGATACAGGTTCGGCCTCCAGAAGGAGAATGTGGTGTTCGGTGCCTGAAAGGCTCCAACTGCACGGGGCCATGTTGGCCCTGCAGTTTGGTTACGCAGGGTTCCATGTCGTTTCAAGAGCTGCCCTTAACATGGGCATTAGTAAGCTTGTGTTCCCAGTTTACAGGAACATCATTGCGCTGCTTCTGCTCCTCCCCTTTGCCTATTTCTTAGAGAAGTAAATACATACATCCCAAACACAACGAAAACCATGTTTTTTTATATATGTTTTATGATCTTATTTAAGGTGAATACAATGATATTTATATGTTTTTCATCTACGTTATGATCAGGAAGGAGAGGCCTGCAATGACCCTAAATTTTATGCTACAGTTTTTCCTCCTCGCGCTTGTCGGGTATGACCACATGTTCAAAGAACTAATATACAAAGAAAAGAAAAAATTGTACTTGAAGTATAAATATTCACGCTTATATTACATGTATTATTTCTACACTTGTCACAGAATAACAGCAAACCAGGGATTCTATTTGCTGGGGCTAGACAACACGTCACCCACCTTCGCTTCCGCAATTCAAAACTCTGTTCCTGCCATTACCTTTCTCATGGCAGCCATACTCCGGTAATAATAAATCAATAAGATTTCTCTTTTCTCTTCAACAATTTACCTTTAACCCTAAAAAAAAAAAACAGCAGTTACATATATTATAATAACTTTTCTGATCAACTCTCTCTTTTCTCATAAATACAGCATAGAGAGAGTAAGATTAGACCGAAAAGACGGTATAGCAAAGGTTCTTGGAACTATCTTCTGCGTGGCCGGAGCCTCAGTGATCACCTTGTACAAGGGTCCAGTGATCTACAACCCATCTCCACCAGGACTTCAAAGCGTGCAGGAACCAATGTTTCCATCACTCGGAGATGCCAGCGGCAAGAACTGGACTCTTGGTTGTATTTACCTCATCGGTCATTGCCTTTCATGGTCCGGTTGGCTCGTTTTGCAAGCCCCACTGCTGAAGAAGTACCCTGCAAGGCTCTCCGTTACTTCTTATACGTGCTTCTTTGGACTAATCCAGTTCGTGATTATCGCTGCGATTGTTGAGAGAGAAGCCAAGGCTTGGATCTTCACCACTGGCGGTGAAGTCTTCACTATCTTGTACGCGGTGAGTAACAAGACTCGCTCAACTCAGTGTATATATATATAAGTCCTCTTCACTGAGTCAAACCATGAGTTAGAGTTGATCCATATTACTTTACACATATGAAGTTGGAAAGTGAGTCAAAAAGTATATGTACATGTGAAGAAATCCAGTAGTTTGTATGTCTAAGAAAAATCAAACTGATCATAAGACTTTTTTAAACCTAGAATATGGGAAATCTTTCTTTGATACTGATCATGCCAACCATGCGATGTATGAACGTGCACTTATTCCTTTATTTTATCTCTCTTTTGCCTTTAGGAAGGTATGTGTGTTGTTTCCTTATTAGAAATTAGTTAGAGTGTCAGAGCTGACTATGAGGGGTCCGATGGGTGGATTCTGTTGTAAAGTTTGTCAAGTCTTGTATCAGAAATAAAAGGGTGACAATGGATGGTGACATGTCTGTTAGGCTAGTTTTAACGAGTTCATCGGATCTGGTTTATGCATCACATTACATAACATAACTGATCACTTTTCTTGTTTTTTTCTTTTGATAAAAGATCACTTTTATCTTTATCATCTTCGTTTTTATTTCCTCTCTCTCACTACTTTTTAGGTGTTAAATGACAAACTAGTTGTTAGGCAATAATGCATATTGAGCGGTGGGCATATATTGAGAATGAAATTTATAATGAGAATATGTTTATATATATATATATAAATTATATTACTTTTATTTGATCATTTGATATGATGATTATGTAAATATTGCAGGGAGTGGTGGCATCAGGGATAGCCTTCGCTGTACAGATATGGTGCATTGACAGAGGTGGCCCTGTGTTCGTTGCCGTGTATCAACCTGTTCAGACTCTCGTTGTCGCTATCATGGCCTCCGTTGCTTTAGGAGAAGAGTTCTACTTGGGAGGGTGGGTCCCATACTATATCGCTTAACAAATTCCCATTCTACTAATTTATCTTTCTCAAATTATCTCATATGAACCATATGCAATGTTCCATATCAAAGTAGTAGTGCAACCGTACGATATTAGGATCTTTGACCGCATAGACCCAATCTTTGACTTCAATTCTAAATTATTACAACAATAGAATGCTCACTAATGGTTTATCAAAAATGACTAGGTAAAAGGGATTTATAAAAAAAATTTGTGGTACAAAATAAGGTCAGGTAATGTTTGTACGTATGGATCTACATAAAAACAGATCATATGCTTGTAATTTACACGAATTGTGGACAGGCGGTGGGGATATCTAAGGCATAATTTTTTGGTCAAATACTAATGAGAGAGGCGGAAGGACAGCATAAAAGTACCACAAATGAACAGAAACCTCAACTACATATATAATAAATTAAGTAGTGCAATAAATTAATACAGCACATCATGTTTTCTAGCTTCGTTTTCAATTTTTATGAGATATAATATATATATATATATATATATAGAGTTGTTAACTATAATACATGATTGTGATGCGCAGGATCATTGGGGCGGTGCTGATCATAGTGGGGCTGTACTTGGTGTTGTGGGGTAAAAGCGAAGAGAAAAAGTTTATGGCACAAGAAAAGGCTGCGATTCAGCCCGCACCGGAGCACTCCAACAACAGCAGGATCAAGACCTCTCTCACTCAGCCACTCCTTCCTTCTTCAACCGAAAATGTTTAATCAGCAATACCTTAACCTTTTTTTGGTTGTTTAACTACATCAGCGCTTTGGCTTTTGAAGAAGAAAAAGAAAGAAAAAGAAGCCACTACTCTATATCAGAAAGCTTTGTGTGTGTATTGAGTTTTGCTTATTTTGTTTTGTCTTCCCAATGGCTTTCTTAGAAGGAAAGTTGAAAAAAAAAAAGGGATCTCTCTTGAGGGGATGAATATGATCATTAGTGTCACTTTTGTGGGCCACAGGGCCTGAAATCCTCCCATGCTTTATATGTTAATTTTATGGTTTGATTTACGAGAAATTAAAGATTTCCACATTATAAATTAGCCAATGTTGCTTTCTATTTTACTTTACATCATCATAACATATACATATTTATCGATCGTGAAGGGACCCACAAAAGTTCCCAAGCCGTGATCACTATTGGCTTCTAAAGCGGCCAAGCATGCAGCTGATATGTGCATGCCTTGCGACAGTCATGTTCACACATACAAATATGCCCATTTTTATATTATTCGGTTGGAAAGGGAGCAATAAGCCTAATCAAAATTCCCTATTATACTTCAGATTTGGTTCAATAATGAATAATCAAACATGATTGTTATATGGTAAATTGAGAAAGAGAGAGAGAGAGCCCACTAGAGTCCAATTTCAGCTCTGTGAAGAATGTCATAATGTGCCTGCAGTGGAGGAGGCAAGATGTGACATCCACTATTTAAACGTGGAGCAGTTTAGGCCATGATTATGGAAAATTAACAAGCAAAATGCGACAGGGATATAGTAATACACCAAGCATAAAAATCCAAGTTTTTCAACTTATTATACACTAGATGCGGTACTGGATCATGACACTTGAGTTGGACGAAACATGAAAGCTAAACCAAACTGTTGTGCCAGCCATGAGGAATACAATGGATAATCTCCTGTCGTCCTCCCTTTAGCCATAATTAGTGTCAAATATTTAGATTAATATATAATCTGTTCTAAAAAAGGTCTTTATGGATCACATGCGTAAGAAAATCATGTATAAAGACTAAACAAAGCAAATGTAAAGGTAATTCGGAATTGTGCTATATAATATTGAGCACCCATAAATGGTAATCAGGCCAAGACATTGCCGTGTTAGAAGATCCGTGTGCCGACAAAATTCTAGGTAAGATTTTAACGAATTATTCAACTTGGAAAAAAGCTAACTACACTCGCCAGTGCGCAAGCATCCAAAGCACAGTCTACTGACATATCCTAAGATCACATCATTAAAGTGATTTAAAATCCTGGGTTAGCATAATTACGTACCTGCCTTTTTCTTAAAAAGCAAATATTCATCTTCATTCACTTTCCTTTTCAACGGTACATCCATCACTTAATTGGCCGGCAATTTAGAGAATCACAGAAGAACACCGAATGAAATGAAACATTACATAACTGCAGTTTTAACGGTAATGCTAAGTTCAACGGTGAGAAAAAAATATATTTAAAATTTAAAACTCACACAAAAACATTCTCATGAATGCCCATTTAATTTCCATTTTTCTAACAGGTCAATCAAGTTGAAATCTCCTCCTTCTACTCCCACGACTATTAATTAACATTATCATAGAATAAGGCATCGTCTCTCACATTATTAATACTAGTTAAAAATAGTTATGCACTGCTATCGGAACTCAATGCAGTTCTTCCCTTTTTTTTTTTTAAGTTAGGGCACTATATTATCCATTTTTGAAAATGTTAAAATTGTTATAATAATCAGTACTATTATAATTTTGTTATTTCTAACGTATTTAGAAATAAATCGCTATGTTTCAATTTGATTATGAGAAACATGCCGTGTTTTTAGATTATTAGAGAAACACAAAACGAAGAACTTTTTCTAGAATTGACTTTTATAATTCCTTCCTTTGTTCAATATTGCCCTTTTTGTTTAAATTATTTAAGTTGATTTATTCTAATAAAATGACAGTTATGATTAAGAAGCTCAATAATAAAAATGTGACTAGTATAAAAGAGTAGTTTTGCACTTTTTCCAAACAAAAAATTAACAAAATTACTAAACGGTTCTGCAGAGCCGTTGAGCAAAGATAAGAAAGAAAAAGTGTGACAACAAAGCTAATTAGGGCTCATTTTGGTCCCATCTCAAGTTCATTTTTTTTCTGGAAGCTAAGGTGTGGAATTACCAGTCTCAAAATATGCTATAAAAAACTGTTTTTTTTTTTTTTCCTGCGTTTTCTGCTTGAAGGAAACATAACATTTCAGGTTGCTTCACTCTCATGGCTACGC
This sequence comes from Morus notabilis, assembly GCF_000414095.1. Taxonomy (NCBI): domain Eukaryota; kingdom Viridiplantae; phylum Streptophyta; class Magnoliopsida; order Rosales; family Moraceae; genus Morus; species Morus notabilis. The sequence continues at coordinate 224,197 of NW_010364747.1, read as the reverse complement.
CAAGCTGCCCACCCTTTTGCTTCTTTGAATAAACTCGGTGAAAGGGGCAAACTCAATAAAACCTCACCTTACCATCATAGTCCCCTACTCTCTCTCTCTCTTATATAAAGAAAGATGAATAAACAACAAAGTTTGGATATTTTGAAACTTTTTTATTTAATTTTTTAATTGTTAACGTTTAAATAATATGTCAATATAAGTCATTGAGGCCATTTTTGACATTGCAAAAGATTGTCTTTTTTTTAAGCAAAAAAACATAAAAGTTTGGTTAAAGGGTTATTTTCTAAACCTTTCATTAGAAAGAAAATTTTTTAAAATTGATCTGTGAAATCAATATCGCTCTTTTTGTTTAGTATTATCCTTTTTGTTTAAGTTGTTTAAGTTAGATCAATTTTAATAAAGAGGTAGTTATTTTTAAGAGGGTCAATAATAACAATATTACTTTTTATAAAAGGGTAGTTTTGGACTTTTTTTTATTTGGGGATATTTCAATGATTTTTTATTAAATAAGTTCTAAAAGTTCAATTCCACTGGTTAGTAAAAAAAAAAAAAAATACTAATTGTTTAAAAGCTCATGTTTTTCTAATGTATATTTTTTGACAGTAAAATATATATGAAACACGCAATCGAAACAATCCCATATCACTTGAAAATGAGGCAATCTCCTTCACGGTTCTCTTTATAAGACAGATTATATATTTACATGCATTATGTATGTTGGGATTTGTTTCCCAATTTGTGTAATGATTGTAATCGGATTTGATTGGCATTATTTTGGGAATGTTTTGTTGCGATGATTGCATTTGGAAATATCTATGTAGCTGGCAAGTTTCTTTTGGCAAGTTTCAAAAAATCCAGAAACTTATTTTAGTTTCTATTTTTCTAAGTCAACCATTGATTCAAAGATGGAAAATTGATTTGATTGATTCTTGATTGAGATTTCATAGCTGGATGATCTTCCTATGTTGCCTAAGAACGTGTCCAGGTTCGTTTATCAGTTTTGGGAAGATATCAGAATTAAAGAAGATTGATTCGTCTGGTTTTGAGAAAGTTGGCCGTAACAACTATGTTGGAGTGTTGTTGCAATAGGATCTGCAACAGATGTGGTTCAGCGAATTAATTGAAGATGTGTCAAGCTATTCATAGCTTGCTTATTTATTGAAAGTGTTCCTTAAGTCTTGGTACGCCTCTTGATGAGTTTTTACTGGGTTGTGAGACAGGGGTGAGCACTTATATTGAGTGAGATGATTTGAGTGTTTTTCGGGAGAAAAACTTTGTTGGAGGGATTCCAATGTTAAAAAGTCGAGGGGATCTCGTTGTTCAAGTCCATTGGGAAATTGCAAGTTCATAGGCGTCTTCTTAGAGAGGGAGTCTCGGGTAGATTAAGTCCAATTGAATTGTAAAAGAGTTCTTAGTGGATTATTCATCATCTGGGCGTGGCCTCGCGGAGTAGGGTGTTACCGAACCGCGATACCATTTCTCTTGTGTTCTTTTATTTTATGTCTCTACATTATTCATATTGTCTTATAAATTATTAAAAGACTAAAACCGGTACTAACAGTTGGTATCAGAGCGGGTCACTGACGTATTTTTTGGTGAGGTCCTAGTGTACTGGTTGATTTTGCAGGAATGGATGTCTTGAGAGAAGGAGGATTTGTGAACAAACCATCGCTTCTGGAAGGTGTCAATTACCCCTATTGGAAGGCTCGCATGAAAGCTTTTATTAAAGCTATTGACGAGAAGGCATGGCGATCTATCTTAACCGGATGGACTCATCCAACAACTAAAGATGATAAAGGCAATTCCGTCCCTAAGCTAGAAGAGAAATGGTCCAACGATGAGGACAAGCTTGCAAACAGTAATTCAAAAGCTTTAGATGCCATTTTCAATGCTGTGGATGTTAATCAATTTAAATTGATTTCCACGTGTGAAACCGCAAAAGAAGTTTGGGACATTCTTCAAACTGCACATGAAGGCACGGATACTGTAAAGACTTCAAAGCTTCAAATGCTCACAACTCGCTTTGAATGTTTACGAATGGAGGAGGATGAGTGCATTGCTGATTTCAACTCAAAGTTTTGTGATATTGCCAACGAAGCCTTTGCCCTTGGAGAAAAATATACTGACACCAAATTGGTGAAGAATACCTTGAGATCACTTCCGGCACGTTTTGCTTACAAAGTGACAGCCATCGAAGAAGCAAAAAACGTGGAGAAGATGAGACTTGATGAGCTCATAGGTAATCTTCAAACCTTTGAGATGAACTTTAAGGCTAAAAAGAAAAGTAGAGGCATTGCTCTTAATGCAGATTATGATGATATGTCCACTAAAGATGAGACCGACGAAGATGAGGACTTGAGTGAGTCTCTTACTTTTCTCACCAAAAAATTCAATGAAATGCTGAGAAAGTTTAACAAGAAAGGGAGATTTGGAGAGAATTCAAAGAACAAAAATTCCCAAAAGAAGAATTTTAATTCTCAATGGTTTGAAGAGAAGAAAAGAAAAGAGGGAATACAATGCCGAAAATGTGAAGGATTTGGACATGTTCAAGCGGAGTGTGCAAACACTTTCCAGAAGAAAAATAAGGCTGCCACGACGTCATGGAGTGATGATTCGGACGAAAATCAAGAGGATGCAGATGATCACACCAGCAATTATGTGGCTTTCACTGTAAGAAGTGAATTCTCGGATAAAAATTTATTTTTCACTGATAATGTTGTTACAGAGTCTGTTGCAACAGCGTCTGCAACAACCTCTAGTGGAATTGTTGATGATACAGATTTCGGGGATGAAACTGAAGATGACAGTGACGATGATGACCTAAGCCTTGGGAAGATTCAGGAGGCTTATAAGAAGATGTACAGCAAATGGCTTGTTGTTTGCAAACGAAACAAATCACTTGAAGATGAAGTTGGTGTCTTAACAAAG